>NC_066835.1:22656852-22911452 GCF_001640805.2 Lates calcarifer | reverse complement strand
GTGTGTGTGTGTGTGTGTGTGTGTGTGAATATAAAACATCCATGAGGACGATGTGAGGACTCAGACTCAGGATGAAGACAGATGAGGGTCAGGGTTTATGTGGAGGATCAGAGTCTTGAACTGTTTGATCGCTCGGCTCTGAAGATGTTCGCTTATTGATGAGGCGTCTGATCAATACGTGGTGGAGCCCTTCACTCATTCATTATGGATGATCTCTGCGGGGGCGCCGGTCCCACGGCTGCTGATCAAATACCTGTGATCAATGAGGCCTGATTTACATTAATGTAACACAGAGGACTGATCCTGATCCTGATCCTGATCAGTCCAGATCAGATTTAATGTTCCTGAGGTTCAGGTTTAAAAAGACGACCGCTTTCAGACTGAACGAGGTTTTTATTCAAACAAACGTAAAGACACTCAGATCTGATCCTGGATCAGGATCCAGGATCTACACAGACGTAGCAGAACTCCAGGTATTTACGGGTCCCAGGACACGGATTAGAGAAGACCAGGTTCGAGGCTCGGACTGAACATCTGTGTTTTCCATCACATCTGGAGGAAGATGAAGAGAGAGAATCAGTGACTCATTTCTCTCCTTTCTCTTTACTTCCTCCATTCCTTCCCTATGTCCTTTATTTCCTTCCTTCTCTTCCTTCCCTCTCGGTGTCTTTCTTCTCTTTATGTCCATCCTTTGTCCTTTTCTCTTTTCATACTTTCACTTATTTTTATTTTCTTTTCCTTCCTTCCTGTTTTCTTTCTTTCTCTCCTTCTGACTCTGAACTTTGACCTCTGACCTCTGACTACATTTTAAAGCTGACTCAGTATTTTTCCTCTCAGGTCAGGTGACCTGTCGTACGTGTCACCTGACCGGTCTCACCTGTCGGCCATCACCTGCAGGGCGTCTGGGTTCCTGCAGGTGGCGCTGGGCGGCTGACTGTCGGGGGCGCTGTACCGACACACCTGCTCGCTGGTCCTGCCGAAGTTCGCCATCGACACTCGGATCACCTGCGATCCTGAACACACACACACACACACGGTCAGAGTCACACTGATCACACTGATCAATAAACCCAGTTAAATCCAGGGAGACACCGACCACAGTGCAGCGTAGCTTTGTTTCTCTGACACACGTGATGGATCCCTGAAACAGGAAACAGACCTGTTACTGTTCAAGCTTCAGAGAGGAGAATAAACAGCTGGAGATGTGACAGGTTAAAGTCAAAGCGGAGGCAGTGTTTACCTGTGTTCACCGTCAGGCTGCAGCAGGAAACTGTCAACACTGAAACACAAAGAACAGCAGGAAGAACAATCAGAACAATAAGACAATAAGAGAGTGAAGAGAAGAGGAGTCACTGTGTCTTTAATAGAGAAGTGATTAGAAATGGAAATTGAAAAACGGATTTCCAGCAACTCGATCCTTTTAGAGCCGAGTGATTCAGACTCAGACGAGGTCAACGCTCAGCTCTGCTGCTGGACCTGAATCAGTTCATCAGTTCATCAGTAACTAATGATTCAGTAGGATCATCAGGTCAGTGATGAACCAGGTGGATCATGAGGCAGCAGGTAACAGAGGCTGAGCTCAGCTGAGTAGCCTCAGACCTGCTGTCAGACCTGAACCATGGAGCAGTGGGGTCCAGGACTCGGCAGGTTTAGGGTCCTGACGTCCCTCTGCTCAGCAGCGTTCTCCAGGTGAGTTCTTTGCCTTCAAACTACAACCGCATGACTGCAGGTGCTGCACCGATCCTGTCCACGCCCTGCTCCATCGTCCCCTTCAGCTCCTTCACCTGTCGGACAGGTGGTCCTCGTGTTTGGGTTTGTCAGCACACAGAGAAGACGACCTGTACACCTGTCGAGCTGATCCTCTGCCGCTGTCGGTCTGAGGGCAGCAGCATTAAAATGTAGTGAAACAGTTGATACTCACAGAGAACAGCTCCCAGTCTCAGTGTGATCTGCATGTCCAGGCTCTGATGGTTTTCTGGATCTAACAGGACGTTTAAAACACACCCCTCCTCCGCCAGCTGTCAGTCACCTGAGCCGACTCATTCGACCCTCAGGATGTTGGTACAACAAACAACACATCCTGCTCACCTGAGTCTGTTTGTACAGTAACTTCTTCTTCAGTCCACCTCCCTGAAAAGATAAAACACGATCCAGAAATACAGAGAAGACTCTCGCCGGGAAACAGGAAACAAAGAGCTGCTTTCAAACTCTGAGAGTGAGTTTCCATGTTTTCTCTGGAGCTGGAGATCAACACTGACCTCAGTTTGTTTCAGCTTCACATTTAAAAACCGTGACCTCTGACCTCTGTGACTGCAGCAGTGAAACATCAGAGAGAAGCTGCTGGTGTTGCTGCAGTGACCTGACGACGGATTTTCAACGTTGGAAACGTTCAACAAAATCACACACGATAAACGTCAAAACACAGCTACCACGCAGAAACACAGAAATACTGACGATGACAGTGCACTGAAGCCGAGAGGCCAAACACTTTAACTGGAATTAACTGGAAGTTTGTCTCCATCATCCCACAAACGCAGCTCATAGAGAATCTGTCATGTTGTTTTTGCTAAATGTTAGCTAGCCAGTAAATTAGAGATGCTAAATGTAAGTTGACAGTTTGAGAAGCTAGCTGTCATGATGCTAGCTGGGGTTTTTTGTCGTTGTTTGGATTTAAGTTCAATTCACAAGTAAATCAAAGTTAAAAATGTTATTTTTAAATTACCTCAAACTTCCAGTTAATTCCTTTAAATTCTCATATATTCCTGTTAATAAGTTTAAACATCAGATCGTTACAGAAACTAAAGCAGAGTCTGAGAGCTGGGAGCTTAACTGCCTGTGGAAAGTTTCTGGAAATTCACTGGAAATTTTCCACCTCTTTGCAACCCCAGTTAAATCAACATGATGTGATTATTCAGCCTTAAACTCTGAGCTTCAGAGTCACTGTGATGTTTCAGTGAAACAGGGAGAAACTGAAAATATCAACAGTTAGAAACAGTTTGTTACTTCCTGCTCCAGAAGGAGAAGAGGATCATGGGTAATATACACCACATTTACCTTAAGCAAACTTTCACCTTATTTTACTATTCACTGTGTGTGTGTGTGTGTGTGTGTGTCATTGCCAATGAGAGATGTTGGCACCCTCACTACTATTTTCAGGTCTGGTTGCCATGGGAACAGCTGGATTGGTATGAAAGCCACTGGGGTGTGGCGATTGTGTGTGTGTGTGTGTGTGTGTGAGTGTGAGTCCACTGTAGACAGGTAACAAATTAAAGGACCAGTGCGCAGGATTTAAAGGGATCTACTGTTGATAATCACGTTGTCGTTACCGAATCTGTTTGTTCAGTCGGATGAAAACTGTTTCCTGCTCCAGCTTCTCTGAGTCTCTCCTGTTTTCCAGATGCTGCAGATCTGAGTCCAAAAACTGTCCAGAGTCATTCTGCTGTTTCAGTGTTTGACGCCAGCAGGTGCTAACGTTAGCCAGCTAACCTAGCTAACATTAAAACCTGCTGGTAAAAGCAGGTCCCCCTGATATCAGCTCTGGGTTTTTTTCAATTCTTCAATTTATGAGGTCTAAAACTGCAGCAGGTGGGTTCAGGTGGGTTCAGGTGGGACAGGTGTCCACGGCTGTTGATTCAGCCTCGGGGTCAGGGCTCTGGTTGGACTCAGTGTTTTCAGTAACAGCGTGTTGTACTTTGTCGACCATCTGTCGTCCTTCATGTGTGATGACTCACGCACACGTGCAGATTATGGAAATACAGGCTAATATTAGATTTCCATATGACTGTCCACAGACTGAGGAGACATGAGGAGCAGCTTAACGTCCAAACCTTGTCTCATTCCTCCAACTTCTCCTCCTTTGACACGATTTATTCTGTTTCATCTCAACAAAAAAATAAAACTTAAATAAGTCGTCGAAATTTAGGATGAAGACGCGAGCTTTTTAAAAAGCCTCTAAATTACAGGCGGTAAATTCACTAAAATTACAAACTTCAGCTAAAATCTGAAATTACAAGAAGCAAATGCGACTCACATGCATTAATTAGCTACTGTTAGCATGCTAACATGCTAAACTAAGATGGTGAACATGGTAAACATCACGCCTGCTAATCATCCACATGTTAGCATTGTCAGTGTTAGCATGTTAGCATGCTCTCACTAGCGACCAACAGAAAGAAAAGTAAGAAGAGAAAGAGACAAACAAATTGACTGCCTTTGGTTGTCATACACAAACAAACAAACAAACAAACACAAACAAGAAAACAACCTAAAAAACAAGCCATACCAACAACAAAACAATACAACCAACCAAAAGAGATAACTTCTGTTGTGAATTGGCGCTATATAAATAAAATTTGACTTGACTCTGACAAAAGAAAAAACAAAAACAAATAAAAACAAAAACTAAACAATAACAACAACAAGCTAAACAAACAAACAAACAAAGCACACAGGATCAGTTTTGGTCCAACAGGAAGTTTTATTTCTTTACAAAACAAGAGCGCAGACTCATAAAGGAGCTCAGCAGAAGGCAGGAAGATAAATCTACACGACAACTTTCAACCACTTAGAAAATATAGAGGAGCTCTGTTCACACACTGATACACACAATCTGCACATCATCTACACTGTAAAAAAGAAAAACAGACAGCCAGACAATCTGCACATCCAATACACTGTAAAAAACAACAGAAAAGAGCGAGAAAAACCACGACTGGATGTGTCGAATGAAACAGGTCTGTTTGAATTTTACATTAAACCACTGAAATAATCAGTTAATTAATTTATACTTCAAATCTTCAGTTCTTTTAAATCATGTTTTCTGAAAACTTCAATTTAATGCTGGAACGTTTTACTTTGAAAATCATGTTGTTAACAGAAAGTGCTCACGCCAATAAATTGTGTAAGAGCAGTGGTCAGTCTGATCTCGGTCTGGATCAGACTGAACCAAGTTTGATTTGTCTGAAAACACTTTTTTGGACGTTTCGGACTTTTGAACCAATCACAGGAAGTTGAGGCTCGTCATCCATTAAACAACAGAAGAAGAAAAACAACAGGAAGTGAGCCGTGGCAGCACACAACGAGAAGAGAAGACATATGATGAGACTATAATTTGGTCTGACGACAAAATCAAAAGTCAACTTGACAGAAATTCAATCAACATGATTTTCAAATTAAAAGATTTCAGTTCAGTGGTAAAGTGCAGACTTTTATTTGCAGTTTCATACGACTGTGTTTAAACTGACCAGATGTTTTTCTGTTTGTTTTGTTTCGAGTGCAGAGCCAAAAAAATAAAAACAAAGAAAGAAAAATCTCACGTGTCCTTAAAGCGCCGACTGAAATTCATTATCAAAATTAAAAAGTTTGCATTGATCAAGTACAACGTTAAAGGTATAATACAGTGTAAAGACTGAGTGAACAGCATCACATCAGTTTGAGTATTTTAACTTCACCTGTCGTCACCAGATAATGAAACACTGCAGAGAGAAGGACACGTGATTTGTACGAAAAAACCCGAAAATGCCGAGCTGAAATTTACAGAAGTGATTGTTTGTCTCTGTGACACAACTTTATCGAAGCCACAACACTGAGAAGACCAGAAGAAACAGGTGCAATTTGTCATTTAGTTGTTAGAAAAATGCATTTAAAACGAGAGAAACACAATTATCCAGCAGGAAGTACTTAAAGGGAAAATCCACACAAAACACATTTCTGTTAAGATGTTAAGATTTAAAGTTAAAACAGTGTTAAAGAAAAATAAAAGCTGTCTTTAGTGTCTGTCAGTGTCTATTTTATGTCATTTTGTCATAGTTTTACATGAATCCAGTCTTTACTTTGTCTCTTTGTGGTAATTTTACTTCTCTTTGGAGACATTTTGTGTCTCTCTGTGTTTATTTTGTCTCTTTATAGTCACCTATCTCTTTGAAGTCGTTTTGTGTCTCTTTGTAGTTGTGTGTCTCTTTGTAGTTGTGTGTCTCTTGGCAGTTGCTTTGTGTCTGTTTGTAGTTGCTTTGTATCCTTGTGGTCAGTTAATGTCTCTCTGAAGTCGTTTTGTGTCTCTTTGTGTATTTCTGTAGTTGTTTTGTCTCTGTGGTCATTTTACTTCCCCTCAGAGATGCTATGAGTCTCTTCAATGTCTCTTTGTTTTATGTCATTTTTTGAGACATTGTGTCTTCTGTAGTTATTCTGTCTCTTTGTGGTCAGTTTGTGTCTCTTTGGAGACATTGTGAATCTTCCTGTAGTTGTTGGATGTCTATGTGGTCAGTTAATGTCTCTCTGTGATTGTTTTGCATCACTGTGTAGTTTTGCATCTTTGTGGTTTCGTCTGATCAACTCTCCATTACAATACATTAGCAGTCAGTTAAAACAGAGGCCCAGGGCTCCCTCTCCTGGGGGGGGCCCTGGGCCTGTCCCTGGTCTGCCCGTCCACTCGATCCATAACTCAGGGTGGATTTTCTCTTCAAGTACAGTGTGAGGAAAAACAAACAGTTTGGGTGAAGCAGCAGCTCGAGGGCAGAGTTAAGCTCAGGAGCAGCTTCAGTCCCAGAAATTCAACGAGAACAAACACAGAAACAAACACGCCAGAGAAGAGAAAACCAGTCCCGACTCCCTTAAAGGGTAAAAAACAGCAGCGACGGAGCTGCTGGAGTTTCTAATCCTATGTAAACAGGCTTAGTGTAAGGCAAGGAGGAGGAGGAGGAGGAGGAAGAGAGGGAGGCTGAACTTTAAGATGAGACAGATGAGGAATGAAGGTGTGGGAGGACGACAGGATGATGAAGAGGATGAGTAAGCAGAGGGAGGAGGAGGAGGAGGATGAAGAGCAGGATGCAGATGGCTGAAAGGCAGACAACAGAATTAAAGGGATCAGACGAAGGCTCAGACCCAAACATCTCCTGAAGACCGAAACCAGGAAGCAGACAGTGAACGCCTCGTTCAACAACGAGCTGTCGCAGCCATCGACTCTCAGGACACGACTCAAGGGATTACTTACTGTATTTCTTAATAATAAATAAATAATGTGACTCTGTTATAAAGACCAGAAACTACATTTAATGATTTAGGATTTTTTCATCCAAACTATTTTGAAACTAGTTTAAATGTTGCTCAGTTCTCCCAAAGTTCATCATTATTTTGTTGATATTTTAACAATGAAACAAACAAACACTAAAAATTCAAACAATTAGATTAAATTAGATTTAAATTAGATTTTTTAACTCTCACAATTCTGTTGACTTGTTAATAAGAAACTTGTTTTTAGATCCTCAACTAAAAAAATCTATTCAAGAGTTTATCTGTTGATATTAATTCAGTTTTTGACATAAATAAATGGAGATGTAATTCTTGATTCTTGATTTGTACAATTTTGTTACACCAAGAATTCTTTTTTAAATAACTAATCATTTTTTCTCTGGAAAAGTCGAGAACGATGGAAACGAGTCTAAAAACTGAGATTTTCAAAATGTTGGAAATCGGATATAAAACATCCAGTTTTAGTTGATGAGTGAGTGGCTCGGGTGGATGAACTCTCCACTGAACGTTAGAAAAGCCTCTGCTTGTTGACTTTATATTTTCTGGATAAATGAAACGGCCGTCGTCTCCCTTCATGAGGCCTTCAGATGTCTGTGTTGGATGGAGTCGGCCTGCGGCTCTGCCTGCTGCTGCGTTTAGCCACGCAGCCTTAATCGATGTCTCGCTCTCTCCTCTCTCCTTCATCTCTTGCTGCTCTCTCACCTTCATCTCCACACATTTAGCTAAATTGTCTCAGATTTTAAAAAAGAAAAGAGACAGACTGTGGTGGGTGGATGGAGCTCGTCTCTCCGTCTCCCCGTGTGCAGGTAATAATTAAAGCCATCACTGTCGTCCTGAGGAAACGAGCTCCATTAACACACAGCAGAGTCATTTTCATGTGGCTCTAATGGAGCTGTTAAATGATCTCCACCTGTTGATGAAGAACCAAAGGCAACATTCATTTGTCCTGGGTAAATTTAAATGCTGCTGCGTTCAGGGGGGAAAAAAAGTCTCATTGATTTCACACAAATTAGGAGAAGAAAGAAAAACCCACGTTCCTTCACTGAGCTCTGCTGTTATCTCTCTCTGTGCAGACAGTGCTTTAAAACATCTGAGATTTCTGTCTTTAAAAAAAGACATTTCAAATATTTAGCAGCAACATGTCTGAGCAGAGAAACACTGAGCGTCCTGCGAGAAACTCTGTGATCTGTTCTTACTGAACAACAACTTTTAACACATTTCACTGTTTGACTTTAGAGAGAAAACTTCAATGTTTAACTGTTCAAACTGTCAGGTCTCAACTTTTCAGGTTCACAGACTTTATATTCTCATGGACTCAGACATGGAGGCGGACACGAGGCCTTCAGGTTCCTCTGAGTTTAATCGTGTAGGTGTCTCCTGGAATTAAAAGCAGCTGCACTAACATCAGAAGACATTTAGTGTTTTCATGTTTCTGAAGCTTTAGAGCCGAGAATTAAACAGTTAAACACAGAGACCGTGTTGATAACGAGGGTCTGACTGGATCAGCACAGCAGGTGATTGATTAATCGTCTATAATCAGTTGGACTGATGTCGGGAATGATTACACATTAAACATTAAACATTAGATCACAATGCTAATGTTTAGCTAGCTAGTCCAAAAGTGATATTGTCTCAGATCTTAACTAAATTCTCGGGGCGGCCACGATGAGTCTACGAGCTGTTCAGGAAGTCCAAGACTGTATGTGTAAACCCCTCACACTACCAGATAATCTGGACTGACCAAGATCCCAGACCAGGTTTATCCTGACTGCTGGAAGGAGGGAATCTGGGATAAGAACTCCTGCATCATTCATGAATCCTGTGTAAAGGTAAGAACAGATAAACTGAACTAAAACCAAATCTTAAAGTGCATCAGTCCCAGGAGCTGAGGCAGAAACAGGTGTGTGTCCTCACACTGCACCTGTCCAGAGCCTTGAAGCACAGAACTGCACCTTAAATAAAACCCTCCACACAGATTTCCTCAGCCTCCTGCAGCAGCTGACAGCAGAGTAATGAGAGTTTCAGCTCGTTCAGGGAGACGAGCGAGAGAAGCAGCAGAGATAAGACAGAGTGAGACGTCTTACTCTCAGAGAGCTCCTCTTCATTGTTCCTCCTCCTTTTATCTACTGTTTTCCTTCTTCATATGCTTAAAGCTAAACAAATGTGTTTCACCTGCCGAGCCTGTGAAGAGAAATTAAATTTAAAAACCACAGAGATGGTGGAGCGAGGAGGATAAGAAGAAGTGAAGGCGAGAGAGATAAAGTGAATAAAAGTGAGCACGAAAGACAAATGGGGGATGGAAGACGTCGGGGGAGGTGGACCTGGGGAGGGGGGTCGGTTGTAGGGTTTAGTTCGGCAGTGAGCTGCTGGGAGTGTGCGACAGCCAGTGTTTGTGTGTGCGGAGACATAGAGGCAGCGAATCCACCGAATCGTTATGTGTCGTTTTCATTAAGCAGAGTGTGTGTGTGCTTACGAGACAGAGTGCATATGAATACAAAGGCAGTAGATGTGGTTACACTTCTATACTGTATATCACTGTGTGTGTCCATGTGAGAGGAATAAAGACGAGTGTTTGTGTTTCTGTCGATGTGAGAATAAAGTTTTACACCTTGGCAGAGCTTCTGCTAAAACCAAACTTTAACCCTGAAGAAAAACTAACATTTTCTTTTTTGTCCCAGTTGATCTGAGGAGAACATCTAGAAGCTATTTTCAGTGAGGACATATTTGGAAAATAAGAATATTTTTGCAAAAGTTAAGTATCTGGAGTAGGTTTGCAAGTTGGAAATTTTCCATAGGAATTAAAAGGAATAAACTAGAAATTTGCAAAATTGCAGGTTAGCCTGTAACAGAGAACTTAAATATAGTTGGAAAAAAAAACATCTTTTAATCTTGGATTTCATTTTACAGTTTAGTTTAATGAGCAAAGAATACAAAATGTGCTTATACAGTGGCTAACTGCTAAATGTAAGCTAGCTAGTCACTGAATCAGATATGCTAAATATAAAATAGCTAACACCATTTCATTGACAGTTTAAGACGCTAGCTATCATGGTGCTAGTTTTTTTTTTTTTTTGTTGTTGTTCAATAACAGAATTGATTAAAGTTCTACTCACAAATAAATAGAAGTCAGAAATGTAATTGTTTAAACTTATATAAGTCAGCACGCAAAACAAAATGTTTATCTTTGTATAATTCCTTTTAATTCCCATGAAAAGTTTTAAACTTGGAATATTTCAAATGTTAATGCTGATGTCCTGTTGTCATATTCAACAACTGAGCAGAAAAAAAAAAGTTTCAACAAGAAACTGATCAGGTTTTGTTCCTCTGATCTCAGTCGTAGAACGTGTTGACAGAGATCGCTGCCATCTTGTGTTTACTCTGTTAAATGCATTGTGATTTTGTTAACGAGGACAACAGGTCTGAGTAAAATTAGGCATAAGGAGCAGAATGTAAGTCTGATCCTTATTCTATAACATGTTTGAGGGTTAAGACTTGGTTTTCAGGTTTATATAAGGAAGTGGATTATGTCAGTTATGAACCTCACAAATAGAGAAACACAAACAGCTGAGTGTGTGTGTGTGTGTGTGTGTGTCGATCAGCTGATCTTCCATCAGACACTTCTCTTAACCTCAGACACGTCGATCAATGAGGACGACTGAAGAGAAAGAAAAACTACAGAAACAAAAGCTGATTCTGAGTCTGATTTTCATCTCCATCCAAACAACAAAAAAAGGTGTTTTCATCCAAATTTGGATAAAAGACTAAAAAGGATTTTTTAAAAACACATTGTGGCAAAATTTTATCCACATTTACACAAAATCTGCAAAGCCTCAGAGGAGCTGAAGTCAGAGACAACAGCTGTCGGGCACAGGGTTAATAGGAAAAACATTTGGGTCAAATTTTTAATTTTTCTTATAAATTTGAGTCAATTTAAAAAAAAATTGGGTGGCTCTGTTGAACATCTTTTAAAAACGAAATTTAACATGGGGGATAACTTTTGTCGAAATGTGGATGAAACAACTTGTTTCTGTTAAAATCTGTAAGAGACACTGGTTCAATTATCAGGACTGAGACTGAGGTGAGCACATTTTGAAAAAAAATACTTTTTCAAAATTAAAATTTGGTAAAAGAACTGAAGTCTGAGCTGAGGTGAGACAGACTGAGTTTTGGCCAAATGTGATTTTTTTTTAAATTAAATTTTAGAGTTGGGCCCATTTTTATCCAACACTTGACAAACATGGCAGAAATGTAGGGCTGAACGATTTAGGGAAAAGATCTAATTGTGATTTTTCTGACAGATACTGTGACTTGATTTGCAATAACTGCAGTAGTTTTTGAACTTACAGACGCCTGTAGCAGCTTTTCTGTCTCTTAACATAGCAAGTTGTCGACCTGTCTCCTCTGAGGCAGCGGCCATTTTGTTTTTGTTAGTGGGAGTTTCCACAGTCGCTTTGACTTGGGCCACATCTGATTGGGAGTTTGCTAATCGCATTAGTTCAAATTGCGATTTCGGATTAAAATAATAAATCGTTGATAAATCGTTCAGCCCTACAATGTGCCTCAGTAAAAGATGTTTCACCCAGGATCTAGACAAAGACGCCAGTGAATGTTAAACCAAACTCCAGCCTCTAAAACCTGATTTTGAAACGTCTGCAGACAGAAACTGTGACTGTGTTCAGGTCTGTCTGAAGTGGAAACTCATCTGCAGTGTGAACGCAGCATTAACAGGAATCATGAGACTTTCTGAAACACAGCAGGCGATTCCACACTGACAAAAACTCTATTAAGAAATGACAAACCATAAAAAAACCCTCTGCAATTAGAGAACTGGGGAGAACAACGCCGGGCTGATTTCGTTCCCTAATGGATGTGTCATTATGGAAATGAAACTCTTCAGTGAACCTCACTCGTGCTCTGAAGAAGTCCTGCTGGGCTAAAAAACCAAAACAGCTTTTTCATTCTCAGTCTCTGATATCAGGGAGGTCCTCACATGGGACTGGAGGGAGCCCCGGATCTTTTATAAGTTCCCCAAAAATGAAAAACTTCCACAACTTTAACAGAAAAAAACTCCATCCACAGCTGCATTTATCAAGATGTCAGATCCTCCCTCCCACTTGGTCCTGCTGTGTTCAGTCAGCAGAGGCTTCACCGAGGAGACAACGACCGTCTCCCTCTGATTCAGGAAGGGAAATAAAAATAAAAAATTGTAAAAAAGAAAAAAAAATCCTCCTTTTTTTGTTTCTGACGAGGTTTTTTCCTTCAGGTGGAGGCTCGGTCACCCTCCCTGCAGAGAGGACCCCTTTGGAGAGCCTCGAAAACCTTTAAAGATTCACCGAGTGCAGTAAAGATTCAGTCCCACTGAGGAGGAGGAGGAGGAGGAGGAGGAGGGAGGAGGGGGGAGGAATAACGTTGGAGTGTTTCTGGGGTGAGGACGATGACGGTGGGCTTCAGTCTGAGGGGCTGGACCCTCTGCAGGGCCGCGGGGTGACTCCAGACCGGTCACAAGACAATGATTCGAAGGAGAAAATGACTTAAGGTTTGATTTAACAGCCCTAGTTTTGTAAGCACCGTCACCCCCCCCCCCCCCCCCCCCCTTCCGTTTCAGTTCAAACCTCCCTGCAGAAAAAAGCCCAGAGGGGAGGCCCTTTCATTTCCTTCTGCCTCTTTTCAAAGACTTCAAACCCGTCCCTCCGCTCGAGGGGATCTTCAGCTCGAAGGTTCAGACTTCCTGCGATGAGGTTTGACAGGAGACCTCCGACCACGAGGAAGCCCATTACAGCAGAGTCTGTGCAGGTCGCCTGAGGGGCTGTGCTGCTGCTGCTGCTGGAAGAAGAAATACAACACAAAGACATCACTGCAGCTCTGCTGTGTGGCTTCTCTTTACTGCTTTAAATGTGTTTTTGGATCTGTGACTGCCCAGAGGCTCCACCTGCTCCTCCTCATGGTGTCTGCAAACAGAACCAGACAGTCCACACCCGTCATGGTCTGCTGGGAAACCTTGACTTCTTCATTCATCTGGATGTTACTTACTTCGACTTGTAACACCCACATGAACATTGTTGGAGGCCAAGCACACCCCCCGTCATGGCCACAGGGTCCTCCCCCACCAAGACGGATCAGAAATGTCTTGAGGAACACGACAACAACTTGGAACAAGAGCCCAAGGTGTTGACCTGGCTCCAAACTCCCCAGATCCCAGTCTGATCCAACATCTGTGGGATGATCCAGAACAAGCCAGATCCATGGAGACCACCCACCCACAGGACCCAAATGATCCACAGGAAAACCCCATAGGTCCTGTGTCCATATCTCAACAGGTCAGAGAGGGGGAGAAGTAATCAATATCAGACAAGTCCCACAGATGCTGGATCAGACTGAGATCTGATTAGTCTGACGTCATGACCGATGAAAATCCTGTTCCCTGGTCCAGCTTCTCTGAGTCTCTCCTGTTTTCCAGATGCTGCAGTGCTGAGTCCGTGTTGTTTGAACAGATCTGAGTCCAAAAACTGTCCAGACTCATTCTACTGTTTTCACTGTGATGAGAAAACAAGTGAAGAGGAAGTTCGATGTCAGCGGGTAGCGCCACCTGTTGTTTTGTTTGTCAGCCACTTTCTGTGAGCCCCAGAATAGCGAAAATAATTAGGTATGTCTGTCTATTTTCACCTTAGCTGGGTGAGCATAGCTAGCTAAGACCAGCTTTGTTCACCTTAGACGGGCAGCACAGAAGAAGGACTGACAACTCAAACACAAAGATGTGGACTTTTACTACGCTTTTACTGACTGGTAGTGCTGCCTGCTGGCGTCAAACTTTGTTTTTCTTTATTCGTTTAAAAACCTTCCTCGTCACAGTGAAAGCATCAGAATGACACTGAATAGTTTTTGGACTCAGATCTGTTCAAACAACACAGACTCAGCAGGAAACAGGATTTTCATTGGTCGTGACGTCAGACTGAACAAGTGGATATATTAGTATTAAGCTTGGTCAATCCATTGAGTTTCATTGAGTCATTGTTGTGAAAATGTAATTTAGGGGCTTTTGTCACTATTTGTTACTATTGTTTCCATTTTTTCATTAGCATTGATTGATTGAGTTAATGATCAGCAGATGAACTGATAATGAAAATAATCATTAGTTTTTTGTATTTCTGCTCTTTACACTGTGTTTCATTGATTACATGTTGCTGTTTGGTGTAAATCTGCTCCATCTTGACCTTTTTTTGTTTTTATGGTTGCACCATTTCATTAATCTTGAATCTTCCAGATCCTCTGAGATGTGAGATTTATTTGGACACTGGGATTTCGCCTGGAGTTAAAATAAAGTTGTGTGGGTGTAGATGATGCTGTAAAAACAGACTCACCTGTGGATCTGCCAGGTTTTCACCAGCCAGGTATGGTTTTAGAAAACCACTCAGACGTCCAGCTGACGGTCAGTTTTCTGCCATAACTGGTAGAAACAGCAGCTGGTGAAATGATTCACTGGGTCTCTCTTTCGTTTTCTTCAGAGCTGAGATGAGTTGGCTGCAGACATGTGATGGAGCTGTGTGCCGATCGGCTGCGTGGTGAGACGCCTGGCGTTTCAGACATCAGCCGGCACTGAAAGCAGCAGTTACTAAGCAACAGCCGGGCCGGCAGGACGATAGAGAGTCGCTGGAAACCGGCTCGTCTCGTCTCTGCAGTCAAACCGATTCAACACAGCCTCGTTCACTCCTCTGTGCTCCTGCATTTAACTCTCCTGGGCCTCCTCCGCCTCCTCCTCCTCCTCCTCGCTCCAAAATAACACTGCATTGTTCACCTGTTTCCTCAGTGAGCCTCACAACTTCTCTGGATAAGTTCTTAAAGTCTGTTAATAAAAGTTAACAAAAAGTTAAAAGACAAAATAAAATCATCTTCTCCCGTGAGAGACAGCAACCCTAACACGCCGCCCGGCAGGCAGTCGGACGATGGAGATCTCAGAAACCCCTCCTCACCTTTCACGTCAGGTTCTTGCTGCAGTGCTGCAGGGTGGAGGGATTTCTACAGTCTTCACTGATCTGGGCAAAATCACAGCTGCAGAGAAGAACTTCACCTCATGTTTGATGATTTTACCAAATTTACAACATGAGATTTTCTCCTTTCTTGTCAAATTTGCAGACATGTACGAGTGTGTCAGAGTCTGTAGGATTCACATTCATCTGCAGTCTGTGAGTGACACCATGCTTTGAGTGTTTAATCATTTTAGCTGTTAAACGTTTTCATTAATTTTTAAAATTGTACAAATCGTATTCATGCATGTTGTGTTTTTTTGCCCAGAGGTACTGCCTGCCAGGCAGACTGAGGCGATGATCAGACCGAAGGCAGCAAAAACACAAAGCGCATCTCAGGGACGACTGGGACCATCGTACCTCAGTGTCAACTCGTTTTCAACCTGTGAACTCTGTGGGTGTACGAGAAGTCAGATTTTAGTAAAACACTTTTTAAATTTATATTTAACCTCAGAGCAGCGGTTGTTTGTCAGGTGTGTCCTGGAGGCAGAGGTTCGGTCTGATACGAGTCCTAACCTCGGAAGTAGGAACACATTTGAAAATTTAACGACTTAAGTGATCGGCAGCTGATGGATTAATTCAAACTACAGTAAATCTGATGAGTTGAGTTCAGGGTTTTTTAATAAACTTTTGGCCTGGGAGGATATCAGGTCATCAAGTCAATGATTTTGACGTCCAGAGTTCAGAGGAGGACTCATCTAACTCCCGTCTCCAGAGTTTCTATATTCCATCAGATTTTTATTTGGCTGTTAATGTGTGAAAACAGATTGAGGCTGAACCTTCCTCCAACTTTGTTGTTATTAGCAAATAATATTTTTAGAGCTGAACAGAGATTAATCATTTTATTTCACATTTAAAGATTAGAGGAATCTTAGTCTGGGCTTTCTGCTCATCTGTACTCAACACCAGTTTGGAAATATGCGCTTGTGTTTCTGCTTCACTTTCTGTGCAAGATCATCGCCTCAGTTTGACCTATTTTCTGTCAGGGTTGCTGCCTCTCACGCTGCCTGTCAGGAAATCCGGTAGTCAAACGTGTCCTTCTCCATGTAGTCTGTCCAGGTGGAGGATGGCATACTGCGGTACGGGTCCAGAAGGATCCGGAAACAGCGGACGATCAGCAGGCCCAGGAAGATGAAGAGGATGAGGACGAAGACGAAGGCCGCCCTCTGCTCGAGCGTGAGGAAGGAGGCCGATGCCGAGGAGGAAGAAGAGGAAGAGAAGTCCGACTCGGAGGCGGAGAAGGTGCTGCTGTAGAGGTCGTCGGCCATGTTGGGATGGAGAATGATCGGTCGGTTCAGACCGTCCTCTTCTGTCCAGTGAGAGACGGTCCACAGGAAAACATTGTCTTTGTGGCAAAAGAAGGTCGGTGTCAGAGAGGAGAGGCCTTCTGGATCACAAACAAAAACAGAAGAAAAAGATCAGTCTCCTTCTTGTTTGTATATATCAATACCAGACTCCATTGAAAAAAACATGAATTTTATCGAGCAGAACACAAGAGCTGCTGGAATACCACTGCCTCCATCTGTTAGTGTGTTTGTGTTATTATGTGACTTTCAGTGGAGGAAGAAGTAATCAGATTCCTCCTATAAGTAAAAGTGCCACACAATAACACAAAACTAGTTAACCGCTTTAGCTTTAGCTTTAGCTGTTTTTGTCAATGGACTCTGGATCAGACGTCATGTATTTGACTTTGTGGTCGTGCAGTCACCACAGGTACAGTGTTTTGTCTCTGCAGTGTGTGTTGAGATATCTTTGTCCTCATGAAGCAGATCTGCTGTTTCATAACTAAAAGTCCTCAGACTCTTTCTAACTTCATTGTTTTCTCTCGCTGTTGTTCTCGTGCCAGCGGTCTGTGGGTGGGACTGTGGGAGTCGTTTGTTTTAAACATGTCGTTCTGGAGAGAAGCTCTTCATTTGCTTCCCACATGCAGATTGAAGCCAAACTCAATTGGCTTCCGATGCTGTCATGTTTTTTTCTTTTAGGTTTTTTTTCAGTTGTGTTTCTTTCTGTGAGAAGTAAAATTTGGTGAAACCTCGTATGAAACTTTTCATGTGTCGTCCTCATGCAGATTCATGTGGAGTGTTTGTGTCCAACATTCACTGTGGTCTGTTTCTGTTTGCAGCAGGAGAAACAAAACACTGAGCGAATTAAGTTATTATTCCTCGACCTGTTTGATTCTGTGTTAAAATAAAAAATAATGCAGATCTAAAATGTACTGAGAAGAATGTCTGTAAAGATTCAAATCCTGATGTAGGAAATGATGCTGCAGTGAATACGGAGTTTAATTAGTCAAGTTGACTTCGGACTTTTCTGTTATCTAACCTGAGGAAGAAGATGTCGGAGAGAAACAAGGTAACGTGAGGAACATCTACAATGTCCTGAACACAAAACCAAACTGTATCAGAGGCTGTTTGTGTCGACATCAGGGGCAGATATGACCCATGTCGCTGTGTTGAGCTGTTTATCCAACATCATACGTCATAATAAAAGACAGAAGTGCTTCTTGAAACAACAGATGGGTTATCAGGACATTTATTGGTCTGGAAATGATTCCTCGTTGATTCACCAGCAAACCAAAATATCTCCTCTCTCGTCCCATATGGTCCAGTGGTCTGACGTCCAACCAGCCTGAAGTTGGTTTCCACAAACAAACACTATGGGTGGAAACACGATCATCTCTTCAAACACAGAACCAGTGATGCCACCAGGGTCAGACTGAGACACATTCTCTCTCTCACGTAAAGAACAAACCTGAGTAAAAATGCAGATAATGTGAGAAAATCTCTAAATATTGCACCAAAGTTTTTACACTTGTGTTCGTTGTAACAGCAGCCGTGGATGAAACAGACTTGATGAATAAACTGATGTCTGTGAAGCGCGATGAGAGGAAACGTCAGATCTGAGGCTGGAAGCGTCCTCACATTTACACATGAAACAAACAGAAATGTCAGATTTCCTTCCTGTTTTTCCACACGGTCTGAGCCCTGACCTCATCTTCTTCTTCTGTGGTTTAAAGGCAGCGGCTGGAGAATCAGCTCCACCAGCTGTTTATCTCCAGCTCATACTGCGACTGTGTGATTCTCCTGCAGACCTTCCTCTGTCCAGAGCGGTTTGATATGAATTCTGGTGAAATGTCTCTTTACATGCATCACATCGCTCTGTTTCTGATCAGTTTTAACGAGCACAGCGAGCCGATCGCAGGACCTCCGTGGAGGATTTGCTGAAACCGCACAGTTAAACTTTCTCCCTCCTATCCTCTTTAATATTTCACTGCCCGTCTTCTTCTACATTTTTATTCAGTTCAGCTTCAGTTTTCTGAGGTTCTGCAGCAGAAACCTTCTCTCAGAGTTTTAAAATGCAGCCGGTACCTTTCTGTCTGGCCTGCAAAGAAATTAATCCCTTAAAGCTGCTGTTTATCGTCAGTTATTATTTACAGATTAATTGGAAGCAGGTTTGAGCTGATTCATCATTGTAAGATGGGAAAACACACACACCTGAACACACACACTCGCTCAGCAGTATGTTCTCCTTTATAATGCAAGAAATAAAGTCTCAGAGTCCCTCCAGGCTGCGGCTGCTGCCTCTGAAAATGCGTGAAAACCTAAAAAAAAGTAATTAGATTTGATGGAAAATCTCACGCTGACCCTCAGAGGTGTCACTCCCACTGTGAAAAGCCATCACAGTGTTACCAGACCGAAGCCTTTGAAGAGCCATCTCCGTAAAATCAAAGAAATGTAAAAAGTTCTGGGAGAAGTTTTAGACTCGGCGGAGGTCAGAGCTCCGTCATTGAACTCCCTTCGTCTTCAGAGCGTCAGATAAGGAGGTGCCACAGTCTGACCATGTAATGAGGAGCTGGTTAGTGTTGAGCCTCCGCTCACAGTCACTCCAATGATTTCACACACACAGATTGATTCACCGGTGGTGGTTGCGTATTGTCTCTGTGGCTGATGGAGCTTTGTCAAGTCTGAGTCTTTGAAATGAGCCGAATAAACACACACAGATGTTATCACTCTGTCTGGTTCAGTGGCTTCATTGGAGTTAGTCCAATGATTAAAGGTGCTATATGATAGCTTTTGCTAGTGCTACTCAACAGACAACTAATGTTTATGGTTCTGTGGAACGTTCAAAAGGCTCATGGAGTTTGTGGAACATGAACACATCACGCCTTCATGAACAATCATTATACAGTGTTAGCATTAACAGCCGTTCATGTACCGGTCCAGAGGAATCGTTGGTGGACTGAGGACAGGCTGGACGTTACAGTGACTCACTAGCACCTCTTCAGGAACAAAGAGGTATTACGAGACAGGCCAGCACCAGCTGGTTAGCATGCTAACTTCAGGAGATATCTTTGCATTGTGATACACAAACGTCTTTGACATTCTGTTGATAGTTTTAGTTAATGAAGGAAGTTGCCGGAGCCAAATCTGGCGAGTAGGGATCGCTCTCATCCCAGGACTGTTGACAGAAATCCTCATGATCACGTGACGTAATGCTGAATACTGACTCATGAAAGTTACTGCTTGCACCTGCTGCATGAACATCACCATGCTGCGCTACGTTCGTTTGTTTGTTCGTGACAGGGTCAGTCTTGGAACTTTTTGATTGCAGCTCTGATTTACAAGCTGAGGAGTTTCCCATTCACTTCAAGACAATCAATACAGTTTGATCACAGCACCATCTAGTGGATGTTTGGGGAACTGCAGCTGCTGCACTGATGACACATTCACTGTCGCCTCGTTCATTTGGACGTCGTCTCCCACCCCTGACACAAGCTCTAATTGGCTGTTTAAAGAAAAGTTGATTGTATTTTCATTTATTATTTCTTTTCTTACCTGGACCGGTGTGAATTTAGGAAATAAACAAATCCTTTCTGGATTTGATGAATGGTGTAATTACATCAGGTGCAGTGTCGCCATGGTGACGGCTGCTAACTTCCATAGTCTAATCAGTCGACAGGCTGAGAGAGAGAGACCTCAGTAACCATGGCAACCACAGCACGCACCGTGGTCACTGCGGTCTTGACACAGACACACACACACACACACACACACAATTTCAATTTATGACATTTCAGTGACTTTCATCAGTTCATTAAAACAATAAATGACCAACATCAGATGATTTTTCAACCATATTTTAAAGTAAATGATTTCAGATGTAATATTAAAATCTACACACACACACACACACACACACACACACACACACACACACAGTGTTGCAGTTCACCGCCCACAGACCGGCTGTTCTGCAGCAGCAGTGACTGTTGTTTTTTTCTCAGACAAACAGCAACAGGTTGGAACAGGGAACAGAGATTAGTGTGTGTGTGTGTGTGTGTGTGTGTGTGTGTGTGTCGGTGCAGTCGAGCCGACGATCTCATGTTGTCAAGTTAATTAGGCGACGTTGTTCAAAGTCAAACTGAATTTGAATTCTGCTCAGTTTCTGTGTCAGGAAATATAAATAAGAATGTTACTGTCGCAGCACCTGTGCAGGTGTTTCCTGTTTTTCAAAAGAGGATTTAAATAAAAATTGTAATTTATTTTTATCTGTAAGAAATTACACAAACTAGTATCAATCAACTACACCACGGTCACATGACGTCAACGTCTCCACCACTAAGCTTCCAACTGGTCATTTCATTTAGCTCTGAGCTCTTCTACAAAAGCCTTTCTTCTTAGAAAGTTAGTGAGAGTTTGAAAGAGCGTGAGTAGAAACACAACAATACAACCAGATGAAGACGGTCTGAAAAGCATGTCGCCAGTTGATACCAACAAAGATCAGAAACAAAACAAATCTTTACAATCAGCTGAAAAGGTTTCATCCCAGAGACACGGAGAGGATGAAGATGCTGTTTGTCTGTCCACACCACGTCCTAGCAGGGCTAACAGCTAACAGGGCTAACAGCTAACAGGGCTAACAGCTAACAGGGCTGAGCCAAAACTAACATCTACCCTGTTGTTTTTGTGTTTGAAAAAGAAGTGTGGATATAACAGTTTCCTTCCTCTCAGTTAAAGACGTGATGTCCCTGAACACAGCAGAGAAAGATGGGTTCAAGAAACTGATTAAAGTTCTGGACTGGTTTTGACTGTCTAATCTGCTCCTCTACATAAAAGGTCCTATCAGAGAAATCTGTGGTCGGAGTCGTCACCGGTTTTTTGATTAATCAAAACATGTTTTCACAGTAAATAGTTTCTCTGTTTTCATAATATTTAATATTCTCAAAGCTTAACTAATGATTCCACTGGTTTCTTCAGTCTTTATCAGGATATTCTTAGTGATTGCTAAGCTCCTGTGTGGAGGTGCAGCCGTTGTAGCGCCACCTTCAGGACAAACTTTAACAAACTCCACCATCTTTCAGAACAGATAAAAACTGAACCGACTGCTGCTGCCTGCAGCATTTTAAACACTGAGCATTGGTCATTGTTGCATAAGACGTTTAGAGCTGCTGGAGGTGGACAGAAGACACAGTGAAGAGTCCTGCTGTAAAATGTGTTGGTGTTAGAGAGTGGAGGAGGGAGAGTGGGCGAGAGAGGAGGATGTCAATCTGTGTGGGTGAGAGAGAGAGAGAGAGAGAGAGGGGGAAGCTTCTGCAGAACCTGAATTTTAGATGCTTTATTTTCTTTTTCCATTATTTCTGACAAACTGATGCTGTAGCAGAACAGTTTGTTTTAAAGATGTGAGGTGATGAATTTCTCTTTGCTTTCAGTCTCTTGTTTCTCTGCAGTCGACCACAGATTTACATCATGTTCTTCAGGCTGCATCTCCATCCTGAAAACCTGCTTCGTGTTCATCATGAAGCTGAAATGTTTCTAGATGTGACAGAACAAAGACAGAAACCACGGCCCTCTCTCGACCCTCTGTCCAGACTCTCCAAACTACTCTCCAGAGAGTTTGAATCTCAAAACACTGCTGACCTCCAACACCTCCCAAAGAGACCGACCACAGCTCTGAGGCTGCGTTCAGGTACCAGAGTCAGACGTAAACTCTGCTCTGTGGATGTTATTCCTGATTCACAGCTGCAGTTTGTTTGACAGACGTCTTTTAGTGCCTTTAGTGCCAAAACAAGAAAACCTGACATACTCCAGTTTCCTCGCTGCTGCACTCAGCTCCCTCCACCTGTCCAGCCTCCACCTGTATGTGTCTTCAAAGTTCGTTGTACATCATCCTACTTGTCGTGTTCATTGTCAAACTCAAACTAAAAAAAATCAGACTAGCTAGCTAACCTAGCTAACAATGGCACCAAAAATAGCGAACATGGTGAGATATGGTTGTCTATTTTCACCTTAGCTGGGTGAAGATAGCTGGCTAAGACCAGCTTTATTCGCCTCAGCTGGGCAGCACAGAAAAGGACTGACAACTGAAACGTGAAGATGTGGCTCAGAGCAAGAAACGCTAGTGTTAGCACCTGGTGGAGTCAAACTTTGTTTTGTTTAAAAACTGTAACTTATCAACTGCAGCTGTTTCCTCCTCTGCAACTGATAAGCAACCGACTGCAGAGTAAACAGTCTACTTCCTGTTTACACTGACATGCACCTGCCCAGTGTACACAGTCACATGATCTGTCTTTTCAGGTGTGTGTCTGGATGGAGATTATTTCTGATATGAAGCTCAAACACTTGTCTGGACATAAATTGTTTCAAAATGAAAACAGTGTGGACGTCTCCTCAGACTCACTCCATCTGTAACATCAGGCTGAGGCTGCGACTCTGATTCGTTGTAACGTGTTGTGAGTCTTTGCTACAGCACGAAAAGTTGTTGTGTCTCTAGCAGGAAGCAGAGACTCTGCAGCAGAGACTTCAACCTGCCGCAGCAGCTGATTCACATGCAAACAGCAGCAGCCTGATTCTGATCCTCAGACCAAACCAACCGGCCTCCAACACCTTCAATACTGCTCCGGGCTACACAGCCTCACTCTGACTCTCTGTTTACTCTCTGCAGGTAAACGTTTGATTCAATGAGCAAGGCATCCAGGTTGGGAGTGAGAATCCCTGAGAGAGCAGCTGAGTTCATGTTATTTTTTAAAGACAATTTTCTGACAAACATCTGCGGCGGCAGATCGTAACGAGACGATAAAGATGATGAATCGTTGTTGTGTGAGATGGGACGTGACTCTGACATCTGGATTTATTGACATTATTATGTTTTCTACCTGCTCACTGCTCAGTCACTGATGATCTTCTGCAGCTGTGTGTTCACTCTGATTCTCACTTCGATTGTCGTCTGAATCTTAATGTTGTTTTCAGTTTGTTAACATCAGAGGAAACGGTCGGACACATAAAACCACAACCTGTTTCTGTGTGTAAATGTCTGACAACACAATGAGAGGATTCCTACAGAGACAGAGCTTTTTATTAAAGAGGAAGATCCAGAAACATCTCTATATATCTCTACCAGCTCCTGGTTAAATCCCTGTTTTTGTCAATGGAGTCTGGTATAGTGATATATAGTGAAGTTTATGAAACATTAAATCATCATATTTCACAAAAATATGAGAATTTCTTCTGACGTTAGCAGGGGAGCCCTGGTAGAGGTTATTTCATCCCCTCAGTCATTATTTAAATGCCAGTTTTCTTTGGAGAATTGATGGTGTAGATGTGATTTATCATCCGTCACTTCATCCGTCTTTCATTCCTCAGATAAGCAGCTGTATTATTTGAATCTGTGTCCACATGTTTCTCATTTCCCAAACTTTCCGAGGCCACTTTTTATTCATTTAACAGCAGAGCAGCTTTTTCTTGTTTCTTAACAGATATTTGACTAAATTATTAATCATTTCTTCTGGCGTTTTTTACCC
This sequence comes from Lates calcarifer, assembly GCF_001640805.2. Lineage (NCBI taxonomy): Eukaryota > Metazoa > Chordata > Actinopteri > Centropomidae > Lates > Lates calcarifer. Next base: position 22,887,608 of record NC_066835.1, on the reverse strand, counting down.
ACAAATACCAGATTAAAACCCAGAACAGGAAAAAATTGACAGCACTTAACACTGAGAGCCTGAAGCAGAAGCAGCCAACAGGGGCCTCTAAATCCTGCAGAGTCTGGGTCAGACCCAGTTCTGTAGTCGATGCAGATTCAGGACAAAGAATAGACACGTTTGGTTTAGGCTGACCGAGTGACAACAGGTAAATTTACCTGGAATAATCAAACCTCCTTCAGAGACACTTATTAAGGTTTTTCCAGGTCTTACAAGGACCTTTTCCAGCTGTGTTTCTGTGGCTCCCTCACGCAGGTCTCTGTGGATGACTAAACATGAACCTGGATAAACCTGCAGATCTCAGAGTTTCAGCCTGAGGAGTCTGCCAGCTGGAGGCCAAACACTCATCACACACACATCTGGATTATTCATCACATCAGGGCTCTGCAGATACAGTCAGTGTGGTCTCACTCAGCCCAGGTTTCTACACCGACACCAGCCCTGTCTGCTGCATTTACTGTTTACAACACCGTGACTTAAAGGAAACATAACACAGGACGACTGACGAGTCTAAAAACTGCAGCGAACGTCTCACAACAGAGAAACAACATCACCTGAATTACTGTACAACAAACAGAATGGACCTGTCCTCAGCCTCTGGGAGGCGCTACCACCTTCTTTTTCCTGCTGCTTAATTTCTGATCTTTCATCATGACACCTGCAGCGAGGACCAACCTGAACGCTTCAAAGTGACCAATCGGCATTCGACTGCTTCAATCTACGTCATCACTGAAATCCCAAACATCCAATGTAATAAGAAACAGTAATCCTCCATCATTCATCCTGCATCATTAGTTATGATTCATTTAATCATGATAGCTTTATGCCAGAGAGGTGAAGTTCCATATCAGACAGTTGAGGTGGTTCAGGCATCTGGTTCGGATCCTCCTGGACTCCCTCCTTTGGAGGTTTTCCAGGGTAGACCCAGAACTCTGGAAGGTTCACATATCTAATCTGAGCTGGGAACAGCTCAGGATCCTCCAGGAGGAGCTGGAAAACGTTGCGATCTGACCCCAGATAAATGGAAGAAAATGAATGGATGGATGGATGGATGAATGGATGGATGGATGGATGAATGGATGAATGGATGGATGGATGGATGGACAGCTTTATGCTACACGTCATGTGACAGGTTTCCACGTTACAGCTACGCTAACAAGATGTGGAGAAAGTCGAGCATCTGGACAAAGAAGATTTGGAAAGATGATCCCAAAAAATCTGAGAAAGGAAACCTGGGAACTGTAACAGCTGCTGATAAAGGTGTTAAAGGTTAACGTTTAATGTCTGACTGACGTCGCTCCGTCCTTTAAACAAACCTGTCGTCAGCGTTTCCTGTCTCTGGTTTCTCAGTTCGAAGCCGTTTGATTTTTCATTTTGCAGGAAACTGAGCTGTAATTCAGCAGGAGGAAGAACAATGAAGAAAAACTCTGGATTATTCATGCCGTCAATTTACTGCTCTGCTGTCTTCACACAACGGGGAGAGGTGTGTGTGTGTGTGTGTGTGTGTGTGTGTGTGTGCGTGCGTGCGTGTGTGTGTGTGTGTGTGTGTCCTGCTTTCATGCAAGACAGAATTCAATTAGGAGATGATGTAGTTCCACAGAGTCTCCAGTTTGGATTTGACAGCAGAGAGATGATGGTGTTTTATTCATTTTACTGCTCATCACACACACACACACACACACACACACACACACACACAAACAGGTTTCAGCTAAACATGACATTCAACTGTCGTCTTTATGTGAAAACCCACAGAGTGGAACTGATGAAACAATACGAAGGTTTTAACTCATTATTCCAGTTTAACCTGTGAAATATCAAAGTCTGAATAATGCCAGAATTTCTCTATAAGATTTATTCCAGACCAATTTAATATCAGCTCAAAGGCTTGTTTTTCAGAGTTTAGAACCACTTCTCACAGCCAGGAAGTCAGTTAGCATGTTAGCATGTTAGCACTTCCTGTTCCCTCGTCCCAAAGTCAGTGTGTTTCTGGTTAAATGTCTGAAATAAGGTCTGTGGTTTTAACACAAGCTCAAGACATTTTCAGGTTTTATTCTCCAACATAAAATGGGTCAGTAAATCCCCCACTCCTGATGTTTGAAGCTTTTACGTGTCTTAAAAAAGGCGGTTGCTAACGAGTGTCTAAATGAGACTACAGAGGTTGTCGGGGACGTTAACATGAAAACCCATCTACTCACCAGTCCACCTTTACAGCCTCGTTGTGTTTCTACTCACGCTCTTTCAAACTCTCACTAACTTTCTAAGAAGAAAGACTGAGGACTAAAGACTAAAGACTGAAGACCTAAACCTGGAAGGATCAGAAACGTCACAGTTTATTTTCTGTGGAGGAACCAGGCTGATGCTAACTTCAGGTTGGACTACAGAAACACTGAATATCAGGCTTTCAAATTAAAGATTATTAAAAATATCCAGGAAGAGAGTGAACCTGTGAAGACCTCCACCCCTGAGTGTTTCAGTGTTTCAGGTTATAAAACAGGATTTGGGATAAATATTGAATGTACACACTGTTCCTGGATCTGTGTGTGTGTGTGTGTGTGTGTGTAGTGTGTATTTCTGTGTGTGTTTGTTCTGCGTTAGTGTGAAATCTGTCACTTCACACACGTCTGGATGTTAGAATATGTACATACATCCTCCTCAGTGTGTGTGTGACACTGCAGCTTAGAATAACAACAACCCTCTGACTGGAGGCTGAAACAACAACAACACACACACACACACACACACACACTGCAGCAGGTGTAGGACTGAAGGTAAACCTCCTTCTGTGCCTCATGGTGTCCAAACACCTGAACGTCTGAGATGGACGACGCAGCTCTACATCAGGCTACGCTAAGTTTCACTGCCTCAGCTGCAGATGTTACCGCATTATTCTGTATGTTTTATTTAAGTATTCAAATCAGTTAACTCCACCCATCGGACAATATGAAAATCTGCTTTAAACTCTTGGAATGATTTGAACTGTTCCTTATGGGCTGTGGTCACATTAAAGTTACAGTTAATGTTAGCTCTGCTCTGCTCCGAGACAGTGGAGCTTTTAACTATTTAGCTACGTAGCTAACATTACCTGGCTAACGTTAGCTTAATTCACTGGTGACCAAATCAGCATCATAATGTAACAAACGTTTAGAAAAACGTCCGCGATCAACTTATTGTGTTTTTTATCGTGATGGGTGATAAAATCGTAAATCGTCCCATCACCAGCGACATCTATTCTCCATCATATGTAATGTTACAGTTTAGCTAGCAGATAAAAGCGGTTTCATCATGACAACTGGACATTAGCTAAGCTAGGCAGGGCAGCTTCACCAATAGTCTAATTTTACCAAAAACCAACCAACAAACATCTGAAAGGTCGAACACTCAGGTGCAGAGAGAGCAGGACTAAAGGTCGTCAAACATCTTGAGTTTCGGTTCAGTTCCTCACCTGTACCTGAAACGACACCCCACCCACCAACACAGCTCCGTTCATTCGTTTAAAGCTCAGCTGTTTTCAGTTTGTCTGCTAATAATGAGACATACACTATAACAACAGCTGTTTAACTCATCTCCTTCAACCTCATTAATCACCACTCGGAAACATCCGTATATTGCTAGCTAGCTAGCATGCTACAACCGGTACAAGATGCTATAACAGGAGCTGAGTTCAGCCACAACGAACCAGTAAAAACAGCAGAGTGAACATTTAGCTCGCTGACGTGCTGAACATGACACTAAAGCTGTGATGTTAAACCTTTCAGTTGGTTCTTTGATGCTGAACACTCGTCTCATCCACCTGCTGGTTTTACAGATGCTGAGAGTTTCCACACCACGCACAGAAACATTCACACTCATTAGTTCCAGTGAAGCCTCGTTTGGCTGCTCTGTGTTTCAACACAAATCACCTGATGATGTCACGGCCTCATTAGCATATCAAACACTGTGATGTGCAGTGTGTGTGTGTGGATTAGCAGAGTGTGTGGCTGTGATTTGTCAGCAGACTCTGTGGGAGTCGACAACTTTGTTCGTCTCCGTCGGGAAAAGTCGGATTTGTCTGCTTCTGACAAACTAAACACTCTCAGTGTGTGTGTGTGTGTGTGTGTGTGTGTGTGTGTGTGTGTGTGATGGAATACTACAGATGAGTGCAGCCATGTTTGTATTTTACTATTTTAAAAACAGGAAACAAACTGAAAAAAATCACCACTGAGAACCACTGAGAAAAACAGATTTTACTGGGAGCTGCTGGAATATCACTGCCTCCATCTGTTAGTGTGTGTGTGGTATTCCAGCAGCTCCCAGTAAAATCCCTGTTTTTGTCAATGGAGTCGTGATATATAGAGATGTTTCTAGATCTTATCATCTTTATAAAGTGATTATAAATGCCAAATATTTGGACTTAAAGTAAAGTGTTGCTAAGTGTTATTGTTTCCAGAAACCTCACTTTATATCAGTACCAGACTCCATTGGCAAAAACAGTGATTTTAGTGAGCAGAACACAGGAGCTGCTGGAACACCACCGCCTCCATCTGTGACTCTGACTCTCAGCTGAAGTGCAGACTAACGGTGTTAAGGTGAGTTTCTTTTTGCCTCTGATCATCGGCATCAACTCAAACACTGGAGGTTACAGATTCTCCCTGAGTTAAAGCAGCGAGCTCCTCTGCTCAGTTTAAAGTTTCTCCTCCTGATGCTGCACACGGAAGTTTCCTAGTTTAATTAGAAGAAATAAAAAGACAAAGTTTATACACGACCACACTTTAAACTGCTTCTACATCTGCTACACACACACACACACACACACACACACACACACACACAGGCAGTTAGTAATGGTTATTGATCTGTGGTCATGTCTTCTGATCTCTGGCTGTAATTGATCAGCGCTGCTGTCAGTCTGACATGAGTCACCGGGCGTCGGCTGGACGGCAACACACACACACACACACACACACACACACACACACACACACTGAATTATGTTGACAGTAACAACAGGGTAATGGTGATCGTTATGTAACTGATGATGATGATGATGATGATGATTTCATTACACACACACACACACACACACACACAGCTCCTCCCTCTCTCTGCAGGGAGGTGGACGAGCGGCACTGAGCTACAATCTGTTGACAGATGACTCTGTGTGTGTGTGTGTGTGTGTGTGTGTGTGTGTGTGTGTGGTACTTTTACTTCAGTAAAGTATCTGATTACTTCTTCCACCACTGAGAGTCACAGTAACACAGACACACTAACAGATGGAGGCAGTGGTATTCCAGCAGCTCCTGGTTAAATCCCTGTTTTTGTCAATGGAGTCTGGTATAGAGAGATATAGAGATGTTTCTATAAGAACAAACGTCCTCCTGTAGTGTTTCCTTCCTGGTGTGTTTGTGTGTTTTGGGTCTAAATGTAAACCAGGTTGATAATGTGCGAGCGAGCAGCGGCCACATCGATCCGAACCCGACTGTCTGTACAACAACAACACAGCCGCTAACGAGGGAAAGTGATTGTTGCCACGGCGATGCCTGACAGCTTGTCAATAAGTCATCTCAGCAGGTAGGCTGCTGGACACTGACGGGCGAGAGACTATCACTGACCACAGGACAAACAGAGAGAGAGAGATGCTGTGTTTTTAGGTTTCCTGCTGCAGCCGAGCTGTTTGAGCTGTGAGATCCAGATGTGTTGGTCACAGCTGCCTGACTGTTTCTCTAATACTGAACAAAACCTCTGTCACGTCAGTGTCTGTGAACACGGCTGCAGAGGGTGTGACGCCCCCGAGACACTTTCTGAGGGACGTTTAAAAGCCTGGAGCTGAAAAGGGCCTTTAAGACCAGAAGTCGGCCACGTACAAACACAGAGACGAGGATTTTCAAAGGCTGGAAAAATGAAAAGCTTCATTAAAAGCAGCCGTTAGCAGCCGTTAGCAGCCGTTAGCAGCTGCTGCGAATCGTGGACGTTCAGACAACTCTCACTGATTTACTGTGACACTGAAGGAAAGTTAAAATCAGGAGGATTCTGAATGGAGTTCTGCACTGATACGAAGCATCAGATTTACAGGTGTGTGCACATCAGTGATAATGATATCCACACTGAATGTGATAAATGTGTTTCATGTCGTTATGACGCTGAGGAGGACGAGTGTGATTTTTAACACAAATCTGTGATCGGGTGCAAAGAGCTTCACCTCACAGTCTCCCCCCTCCTCACCCCTCCATCTGAAAACTGCTGTTCATCCTCAGTACATGTGTATCCGCAGCCCTTATTACCTGCATTTAATATGTGTTTTAATGTTTTTCAGAGCATTTTTCAGTTTTATTCTCTCTTTACTTTTTTAGTCTAAATTCAAACTCATCGCGTTGTTTTCTCTGATGTTTTTATTTAAATCATTCAGACGTTTGTGAAGCAGAGGGAAAGTCGTTATAGTCTGAAGTTTAATTACTGCTGAAAACTTAACGCTCAAATTTGAATTCAGAGCTGAAGAACTTTCATTTGAAAACCACTGATTTGAATTGATGTGGTTTGATTAAAAGGCTCGTTAACAGATTTTATATTTTGTTACTGTAGGTCTGATGTTTGACTTGTTTCTCTTCATCTCACTTTATTTCTCTGCTGTAATTATTTATCTCCCTGTCGCTCTGAGGCCAGGAAGTGTTGGACTGTCGCCGCCTCTCCTCCACACTTCCTCCTGTTTTATTTTTCTGTTCTATTTTCGGTTTGTTCTGATTATCTCGTGTTAAAAATGTCTTTTTGGCTCCTGAGCCGATTCAATCTGTCGTCCATTCTGCTGCTTCATCTCCCTCTGTGGTCATTTTCTCTCTTTTATTGTTTTGCATTTCATTGGTTTTCTAGTTTTGTGTCTCTGTTGCCTTTTTCTGCTCGTTTCCTGTCTCTAACCTTCCTTTATGTCTCTTTTTGTCTGTCTCTTGTGTTTCCAGTTGTTTCCGTCCGTCTCTTCATCATCTCTGTCTCTCAGGTTATTTCTGTCTCTAATTAAATTTGGACTCTCACAGATCAGTTTATGAGGAATCTAAATATAAATGAAGTTAAAACAGGTCAGTATATAAATACTCTGACAGCTCCTCTTTCTTTTCTTCGCACTGAGCGCGTGCAGTCCGCCCCGGGACAGTTTTGGATTAAACGTGTCGACAGATTTAGCGGCGTAGCGGTGGCGTGGCGGCGGCCTCGCCTCCTGTTTGCTGTCGTTGTGTTTTAACACTTTCACCTCTGATGGTGTAAAAAACATTTCCATGTCGTCGTCTGTTCGAACGTGTGACAGGAGGAGTTTCCTCCTCTCATCCTGACTGACCCTGACGTCCCGACAGGGCGGATGATCTCTGTTCTGTTTCAGGAAACACAGTCAGATAAAAGAAGATGCTGATTCATTCTGGGTTTAAGCTCAAAACTTTTCTCCTGCAGAGAGAAAACATCCTTTATCTCTCTGTCATTTTACCTGTATATGTTTTTTTCTTCCAATATCTCAGCAGTATTTTCCATTAGTGTGGCTGTCGTGGTTCTAACTTTGAACAAAGGGCTAATGCAGAAACTCATTTTACATGTTTAGATTCGTCTCCGTCATCAGGAGGCGTCTGATTGGTCGCAGGTTTGTTCTGCAGCCACAAAGAGTCATGAAGAACAAAGAGTCCTGCAGCCGATGGTCTGACTCTACTTTAAACACAAAAAGCAGCTCGTCATTAAACGAATAATCAATAAAGCAGTTAATCTCTGTTTATGAACCCTATACTGAGTTTTCTGCGAGTCTGTTTCCAGTCGACGACCTTCTATCTGTTTCAAGTCACATCACTGTCCTTTAACAACCTTTAACCAGGTGAAGGGTTTTAGTCATCGGACGCCTGGATAGTTATCTAGTTATCAGAGAAATGAGCTGAACAAACCACTGCTCCCACAGCTGAGACCCTTTTAACACGAAGCTGCTTTATTCAGTGTTTTTACTGGTTTTAATCCAGTTGAAGGCAACTGGACGTCTTTTAGGTTTCTTGAAAACATTTCACCTCTCATCTGAAAGGCTTCATCCGTTCTAAAGGCATAATAAAACCGATGTGTTTTCATTTCACCTGTCACACTCAGATATGTCCAAACGTTTGTGAGATCAAATCGACTGGAAAGTTATTTTTCTGAAGGAAACAAAGTTTGATGAACGTTTGAACGACGACATTCTGAATCCATGAAGGTATGAATATGTGAGGAGGGATGTGATGGATCCACCCTCAGTGAACAACCTCCCACCACCATCACCACAGCTACAAAACCTCGCCTCAGAAAATGGTTGTTGTTTCTTCTCTTTTTTTTCTCTCGAGAGTTTTCCTGACCTTCTACCTCTGCTGCACCTGAATCTAAATTCTGTTGCTTTTTGTTTTCATGACACTAAATCTAAAAGAATTCAGATTATCAGGCTGTAAACATCCAACACTCACAGAGAAACACCAACAGGAAAAAACAGGGTTTCTGCAGGTTTAAGACTTTTTAAGACGACGTAGAAATTACTTGTTTCATCGATCAGTATGAAAACCAGGAGAGAGGTGTATAAATCTATTGACATTTCAGCAGCAATAATTCCTAAAATATTAATAATTAATCATTAAACAGGACCTGGACTTGGATAAACAGCAGATAGTGGGTGGATGAATGGATGGATGGATGAATTAATTTAAAAAATAACCTTTTCCTTGAAGATCCACATATGAATTTTACATAACGTCAGATTTTCCAGACAGTTTTTTGCTAAAATCAAACACAGAAACATGATCTAAGTGACATTACAGCCTTCAGCAGATCAGAGGAAACATTTCAGATCTTTGAGAATTAAAATCCAGAGTTTTTATTTCCTCCCTGTGAAGGAGCCTGGATTAAAGTCCTCCTGATGAAACGTCTTGGGGTGATGAAGACAGTTTTTGCCCCCTGAGCAGAGAGTAAACAACATGAAACCATTGTGGCGTTTTACCGGCTGGAGACGCCATCGCACGCCCGTCACAGAGAGAGAGAGGTCTACGACACAGCTCACCTCCCTGCACCACCCTGAACCCCAACAGTCTGGACCCACAGGACGCCTGACAGACACGACTCGGGTGAAATCTGGGAATTAAATTAAAGGGAAGTTGGGACTCACCCTGCAGCAGCAGTGACGGCGGCGGCGGCGGCGGTCTCGGCGGTGGGGTCACCGCCTGCACTCCGACACAGCCGAGCACTGAAGCAACACTTTCCTGGAAGAACAAGTTGTCACCATCCTTTCATCCTCTGGTTTCCTGCTGGAAGCAGAAACACTCGTCGGCAGGAGAATCCAGACGTCTGGTTGGAGGTTTCGTTTTCTCTTTTTTATTTTGTTGGTTTTATTTTGGCGAGATAAAAGCGTCTTCCTCTGCTGCTCTGCTCGCGCCGCGCCTTCTCTCCCTCTCTCTCCTCGCTCTCTGCCTTTTCGACAGCAACTGTGAGGATGAGGAGGATGCTGCCTGGCGCTGGCTGTGTCTCGTCGCCCGTGGCAACCAGTTGCTATAGCGATGGACCCGAGCTCATTGGGAGACGGAGGTGATGATGGAGACGTGGGGAGACCTATGGAAGGACGGAGAGGAGCCAGGGTTTGTTTACATGGGAAGTTCACTGAAGAACGGATCAGCTGGAGTGTGTGTGTGTGTGTGTGTGTGTGTGTGTGTTAACATGATGTTTTTTCTTTTCACACTTTCAGTTGAGATGAAAAAAGAAAATAAACAACTTAAGTGAAACATAATGAGACTGAATCTGTTAATGAGAGAGCAGTGACTCCAGTCCAGTAGGTGGCAGTAATGCATCTCTAAGCTGGTTCACTAACCACCAATAAAGCACTGCAGGACTGATCCTAAAACCAGGAAGTCAGTTAGCATGTTAGCATGTTAGCTCTTCCTGTTGTCAGTGTGTTTCTGGTTAAATGTCTGAAATAAGGTCTGTGGTTTTAACACAAGCTCCAGACATTTTCAGGTTTTATTCTCCGACATAAAATGGGTCAGTAAATCCCCCACTCCTGATGTCTGAAGCTTTTACGTGTCTTAAAAAAGGCGGTTGCTAACGAGTGTCTAAATGAGACTACAGACAGATAGACAGGTACAGACGACAGGTGATTACAGGTGATGGCTGATGGTGGTCAGATGGAGAGTGGAAGGAGCAGAGGAGGTAAAAATAACTGAACTCTGAACAACTTCAACTGTTTCTGTTGTGTTGTTTGTTTCTAAGAGAAAACAGGAGACATGTAATCACTGCAACCTGAAATTATCCCAAACACACACACACACACACACACACACACACACACACACACACACACACACACAGTCTTTAAGTGTGTGTCCCAGCTGGCAGCTGTGTTATTATAGGATGTTAATGTTAATGCTGTGTCCTGTGTGATGGAGGCGTCATCACAACAGCTGCAACGAGACCACAGTGTGTGAATGTGTGTGTGTGTGTGTGTGTGGTGAATACTTATTTCACAGAAAGTCACACGTTAACATATTTCAGAAATATCTATCTCTACCAGACTCCATTGACACAAACAGCAATTTTAGCGAGCAGAACACAGGAGCTGTGGAATACCACTGCTGGTTTGTTTGTGTTATTGTGTGGTACTTTTACTTCATTTGACTTCTTCCGCCACTGAAAGTCACACAGTAACACAAACACACAACAGAGGGAGGCAGTGGTATTCCAGCAGCTCCTGTGTTCTGCTCGATAAAATTCCTGTTTTTGTCAATGGAGTCTGGTACTGACAGTCAGACTTTGTGCCTCAATAACCAAATTTGTTAAATTAATAAACAGGAAACAGGAAAATAAATAATTCACTCACCTTCAGACATCTTCAAGGCTCCTGTTCTCTCAGCGTTTATAACCAATAATCTCCGCTGCAGCTCGTCAGGTAAGAACACCTGCGCTCACACCTGTCTGACGTGACGCAGGTGTTAGAGAAGTATCTTTGTCCGGCTTCATGAGGAACAGAAACTCCCGCTGATACTGTCCCCGTTGCACTTTTCTTTGCAGCTCTGCGGACAAGTTTCCGAAAAAGTTGCGTGTAAACAGGAAGTGAACGTAAGGTCAAAAGTTCGATCCGCGCTGCGCTGATTGGTCGAATCAGATTCAGTTTGTTTTATTCATTTATTTAATCACTTTTCAAATTATAAATTATAGTTTTCACACAAAAAATTATAAATAAACCACAGACATTTCTTGGAGGTCAAGACGGTAAACTCGCGAAGTCACGTGATCACGGCGGAAAACAACATGGCTGTCCGCATCGTCACACTGTGCTGTTGTCTTTACATGAAGGAGCTATTGCTGCTGCCATTGACAGACTCCTGTAACACTGACAGCTTCACTGATACATTAAGAGTGTAAATATGTCACATACAACAATAATGACTTATTTAACGTGATGAAATAATGTTTGTAACTTTACCCGTCAGAACGGAGGACGCCATGTTTGTTGGCCTTTCGATGTGTCTGACAAATAACAAGCATCTTAGTTACTTAGTAACTTATGAAGAGTACAGGTTATAACTCTGACTGTTCACTGATCCTGATCAATACTACACTGGTTCTACTGATTTGTGTCCTGATCAATCATTTACACCCAAAAAATATGGTTAAAAATGCCTTTAATGTCCTGAAAGTCTTTAACTCTTACACTCATCAAACAGCTGCTCTGAACCAGGCCACATCTGCAGGCTGTGAGCGCCCTCTGCTGTCTGTCATTTATATTGAAATACAAACACCTGAACTCTCACACTCATGTTAACTCGTGTTAATCTGACTTCACCAGAGGAATTCATGATCTCTGATGTCCACCCAGAATAAACCTCAGAGGAAACTGAGGCTTCTAATGGAGACAAATACCAAAATAAACTCATTCAGGCTGAAACACTGAATCTCAAGTTACAGCTTGTTTTGCAGATTTTCTCTCTGCATTCTGTCTGTTTTCCATCAAATAAAGACAGAAAAACTCTCCTCTGCTTTTTATCTCATTTTATTATTTCTCAGTAGGAAGAAGGAAACACCAACAGGTCTGTGACAGGAAGTGCAGTTTTGACTTCATCCCAGCAGGTGGCAGTGTTGGTTCACTGACTTCCCTCTTTATTCTGATGATCAGTTTACAGTTCTTAAAGCAGAGTAATGGTTAATAAACCTGAATCCTGCATATTCATATAATCTATCATCTGATTTAACACTTTGAATTAAATCTTTATTTTCAAACTGATGGAAGCAGCACACTGTGTCAGAACAAGAAATAACTTATTCATTTATCTTTTTATACTTATCATCAACAGTCAGACTGAATTTAATCTTTTTCCTTCACTGAGTCTGATTTATTCTCATCAGACTGTATTTTGTTTCTGGTCTGTATCAGAAATAGAAAAAACTTTTAAAGGAGATCAATTCTGCTTTTCATCTTTTAATCTGACAATCAGGAGAAAAACAAACATAGAAGAGGAAATAAAACAACAAGAAAAACTGGTCCAATCAGTCTGAACATAAAGAGGGTAGAAAATATTCATCATTAAACATGTACAAAATCTAATTCTTACATTATTCCTTGATTAAAAAGACCTCGACTAATTGATTAATCAGTTAATTTAATCTTAAATGATTTTTTACAAAACAGAACACCAGTTTTCAGCTTCAGCTCAGTTTCTTCATCTTTATTTTTCATTGTGTGAACAGGAAGTTTTAAAAATAAAAACATTGAACTCAGCAGGAAAATGTAAAGAGAGACTCGACCTGATGAACCAGAGTCGATGTGAGTCGACACCACTGGGGGGCGCTGTTGATCTGTTCCTGTTACTGCAGACGGAGAAGAAGAGCTGCAGTTTAACTCATCAGTTCATATTTCACTAAATGCCTGAACATATGAAACAGAATCTGATGATTAAAACAACAGAAGCAACAAAACACGACGCCTCCTGTTCTTTTTATTTTTATTTTAAGAAAATTATTTTAGAATTTTTTATATTTTATAAGAATTTTGTCTCAAAAATTCTCCTGCACAATCACATACATACATACCTCTGTTACAGTAGCAAAGGTCAAAGGTCATGGGGTCATCATCATCATCATTATCTTCCTCCCTGAGGACGACTGACTCCTCACACATGAAAATATTCCTCCATCTCCTGTTTATTTACTGTCTCTGTCTCTGCCTGTCGGAGTGTGTCTGTGCTGCTGTCACTCACACAACAACAACAACAACACACACAGAGCTGAGTGTGTGTGTTGAATCCTGCAGTAAAACACACTCTCAGCAGGAAGTGACTGTGTTTTAATCAGCTGTTTATAACGACTGCAACGAGTCTGTGTCTTCGTTAGAGCAGATGAACCAGAGCCTGTGTTTTTTAAAGGCAATGAAATGATCACAAAGACACGAAAAAGTACCACAAAGTGATGCAAACAGAGCGAATGAGCAGGAGAGACAAAAAATAATGACACAGACACGTTTAACACAGTGACGTTAATGTGCGTCTCTTTCAGTCTGGGTGTTGTGTAGGAGAGAACGACGTCCTGTGAGGAGGTTTCTTCATTATTGATCGATTAATGGAGAAATTAAGTCTCAAATCGAGTCCAAGTCGTGTTTTAACTCCTTATTTCTTCAGCCTGAGTTTGACTTTAAAACACTCCTGATCCATGTGTTACTGATCAAAGTGCTTGGTGATCAGACGAGATGAGATCAATTTATCCAAAGTAAATGCAGCTTTTAGAGAAAATATTAAAACCATAAATTGAAGCGCTGTGGATTTACTGAGTTTAATATCACAGATCCACGGATTATTGATTTATTTAATATCAGATCAATCAAAAGTTAATGGCTGAACTCTGTGGAAATGAACCAGGAAGTGAAACAGTGTTTTTAGGTTCTGCTCAGTGCAACAGACAGAATATTATTATTATTATTATTATTATTATTATTATTATTATTATTATTATTATTATTATTATCGTAGTTGAGGAAACGTGACAGAACACATTCGTCTCCTCGGTGGTTTCTGAGTGTGAGACATGGAGCAGAAACACACTGAGGTGAGGGTTTACTGTAATAATGTGTGTGTGCTGAGTGTAATAAAGAGTTTCCTCCGGGAGCTGACTGAGATCATCTCATCGTCCCCACGACAATAACACACGGTCCTTGTATTACACTGAACCTGAACTGGGACTCACATCAGGACACGAAACACCTACAACTGAATGTTAAAGGACGATTCAGTGATGCGTTCACTGACCTCAGATCTGTGCCTGGTGTGTACAGTTCTATTATCAATGAAAGAAACTGTGGGAACATGATAACAAGCGATGGAGTGTGGTGATGTTATGAAGGAGCGTGGGATCATGGGAGTTGTTGTCCTCACCTCCACTGGTGTCATCACAGTGTTGATGGTTCAGGAGCTGAGTTCTCCTCAGAGGTCTCCTCCTCTCCAAAACAAACAAAACACAAAAACAGTGAAGAAAGAAAACCAATGTTTTTCTAATGGAGTTTGGCAGAGCTGAGCTGCTGCTAACGTTAGCTCAGCTCGTTTCTCTGATAGCTTCAGATCCAGACGTCATCTGGTTAAAATAAAAGTTAAAAACCAGAGAGAATTGTGACAGTTCAGTCTGTGAGCTTTTAGCGAGATGTGATTTTGGGTTTGCACTTGTCTTCATAAACAGAGCCTCCTCCTCCTCCTCTGACAGCCTCAGCTTTAAATCTCTGCACTTCGTATTCAGACAGTAATCTTAATCTGACAGACTCCAGAGTCTGACGAAGAAAAGAGTTTGATCATCTGATATAAAACCTCCTGCAGTGACACAGAGATTTAAACAAACAAAAAATCTTTCAAACGTCTCCTCAGTGTGCCGTCCATCACAGCTAATTAAATCTTAACCTTTGACCTCAGATGTCTGCAGCTTTCGTTCGCTCTCCTCCGACAGTCGTTTATCTCTGTTCAGAGCATAAAGTCTCTTACTTTGGTGCCACCTGCTGGTGAGATCAGGAATTGCATTATGTGAACATATAACTCCATCAAGTGGCTTCATGTTGTCAATAAAGCAGAAATCAACAATCAGAACACAAGTTAAAGAACCAGCAATCTATTTGTGTCGATACAATTAATAAGCCTTTTACTTTACAGAGATAACATGGTACAAGCAGTAATTTGGACGAAATATAAGACGACTCCAGGGTTGATTGATTCCAATCAGTGGTCTCTCAGTGTCCTTCAGGTCCAGTCAGGAGGTCTGAGGTCTCGGTGGGAGTGTCCTCCGTCTCCAGAGCTCTCTGTACGTTCTGCCAGAAGACTCCTGTGTGTCGGCCGGCCTGAGGCCAGCTCAGGTAGGTGCGTCTCTTCACCAGCTTCCTCATGCGGTAGTATGGAGACAGCTGCCGGGTCGGGATCTCCTCCAGGAACAGCAGGATCAACACGTCCTTCTGCTCGTCAAACAGACGGAAGCTGCAACAACACAGGACCAGGTTAGACCAGGACACACCAGGACAGACCAGGACAGGAGCACATGAGGACCATTCAGA
The DNA here is from genome assembly GCF_001640805.2 of Lates calcarifer. Classification (NCBI taxonomy): domain Eukaryota; kingdom Metazoa; phylum Chordata; class Actinopteri; family Centropomidae; genus Lates; species Lates calcarifer. The sequence continues at coordinate 22,872,052 of NC_066835.1, read as the reverse complement.
GGAATCAGTAAGTTTTAATGATCTCCAGGACTATGATGTTTTAGTCTCGTAAACAAACTACTTAAAGAGTAATTAAAGGTGGCGCCCCCACCTGGCCATCTGGATCTCTCTGGAGCACCACTCGCTGTGCAGGTAGCGGCGGCTGATCACACAGATGGTCTTCCTGCTGCCATAGATGGCGTCTGTAATGTTCTCGATGATGGGTTTACCTGTGGAGACAGCAGGTACGTCTTTAAGATGTCTTTGACAGAATTCTTGATTTAAAACTCAACAAGCTCGACTCCTTCTTCGTCGTCGAATGTTGGACTGAGGGCAGACTGGACTCTGGCTAGCTGGTTAGCATGCTTCAGTAGAAATCTCTGCAACGCAGCACACAGCCGTCTTTAATGTAACATCAACACTACATCAATACAAGAGTTAATCAGTATTATTGATCAGACAAAGGGGATCATGAAAACAAACTCTCTTGAATGATTTCATTTTTTTTCTCTGGATAATTATAATCACAACCACAAGACACATTTTCCATCTAAGGCCTGTCGTATCCTATTCAGCTGTCAACTGTCACCAACTCCCAAACTGAAACTCTAAACAGCTGTCATGCAGAGCCTGACAGATGTTAGTAATGTTCATTAAACTGCGTAAACAAACAGGAACAACAGTGTAGAACATCCACAGCTTCATAAAAACCTGATCCGGATCGCTGGAGCTCACAGCTGATTCTGCTCTGAGCTGACAGGCAGCTTTCCTTCACTTTTTACTTCACACATTCGAGCAATTTAAGGCACAAAAACAACCTTTTATGTGTGTCTCTTCATAAACTCTCAGTTATTTTGGGTGGTTTTTGACCCTCTACCCCAGTTTTAGGGTTTGAAGTTGGATCTTGAACTAGTTCATAGTGTTTCAAAGAGAGAGCTGGTCTTGGACAGGAAAACTGGCTTGAGAGCAGCACCAACACTTTGCTGTTCTCGAACCAGCGTCAGTGGCTGGGGGCGGGATTATCATGACAAACAAGACCAACTACAACTTTGTGACCACCATTTTTAAAGATTTAGAAATAATCAAATCAACATCAAAATGTTTGGATGCCAGTGTAGACTCACAAAACCAGGACATCTGCTATTGTTGAGATGTATACAGTGACCTTATGATGTGGCTCTATGGTGGCTCTCTAGCAAACCAGCCCAGAACCAGCACCTGGGTTTGCGCAGGTGGAAAGGGGCCATTTGACGAACTTCTGCCTGTAAACGTGTCAACTGTCATGTCTGAAATGTCAATGAAAGGTTACTAACTAGAAATGAGAAGCAGCTTCTGTACAGTTCAGACTGAAATGAAGAAGTTCACTTCAAGGTATCTGTACTGCATTCATTTTCCCAGGGACAAAAAGCCTCAGAAGGCCTTAAAACGTCTCAAATGTAATGAAGCAAAGACTTACATCTTGTCTGTTGGCTGCTGTCGTAATGTTAGCTCTAAATGTTTCTGTGTGTGGTTGCAGCTGTCAGGAGACGTTCTCTCCTCTAAACTAACAGTGGGATTGTTGTGACAGTGGATTGAGCTGCGAGAGACTGCTCAGTACTTTTTCTGTGGGATATCAGTTAAACATTGTCAGTGCTGATACTGCAGGAGCTGGAATGGACAAGGCAGGATTTTAAAATTGTATTTATGGTTTTCAAGGTGAAATAGATGCTGAAACCTTTGCATCATGACCAAAAACTAAAACTCTAAAACCAGACAAATATGATTCAAGTCTCCTTACAGCAGATAGAGTTCATGGCAGCTTTTAGGAACACTTGACCCAGACCCCGTCTTTTTAAAGGTAATGTGAGTAGAATAACTTTCTCTAACCAGTAAAGTGTCCTGTGGCAAACTGAGCATCGCCTGCATACCAGCAAAGATACTCAGAGACCTGAGGAAAAAGGAGGAAGTGAAACTCTTGATACCTTAAAATAAAGAGCATGCTGTAGACGCTCTGCATCTGACAGGAAGAAGAGAAGAGTTAGAGAAGAGAGGGCAGAGATTAACAGATAAAGACTAAATATAAACGCAACTGTTGACAGAAGAAGACCAAACACAGTTTCAATCAATATCAGTTTTTTCAAAGTGCTGCTTTAACACAAACTTGTCCAATAAAAACAACAAAATACAACAAGACAGACCTGGGAAATAGTTGTTTGCATGGGTGGAACAAGTTTTTTACTTTATCAGTTAAATGTACTGTATATTGTAAAAACGTTCCCTGTATATTACTTTTCTAGATTATTTATGTGTGGGTCAGTAATGCTAGAATTTTATTCATTTGGCAATGTGACAGACAAAGCTAAAGCTTTAAACTATATCACATACAGTTAGATTGCTTAGTTCAGTGGTTTCCATCCTAGGGGGAATCTCTGACTGGTCATCAAATGAGTTTAGAGGTAACGAGTCTTTAAAACAGCACACAGAGAAATATCATGTTTCATCAATAGGTCACAAGACAAAAAGGTTGGAAACCACTGGTCTAATCTTAAGACAAAACATCGTTCAGTATCTTGCCTAACAACACTTTGCAGGCTAAAGGAGCTGGGGATCGAAGCACTACTCTACAGGCAACATCCATTACTTACACAAAAACAAAACTGAGTATGGTTGAAGCATTGATAATAAAATCACTGGGGCTAAATGTTAAACCATCCTCCCTTTGATACATCATTGCCATGACAAGTCGTCTTTGGAGTGTATTCACCAGAGAACTCGTCTACAAATGCTGCCATCTTTCTGGTGATGACGGTTTCTGTATTGTAGCTGGAAATTTCAGTGCTGTGGCAACACTTGTGTGGACAGAGATTCAGGAAGAGATAAAGACAGACAGTGTTTACCTGGTTGGAAGTCTCTGTGGTGCAGACAGAGCCTCCAGCCCTGCTCTCCCTCCAGCACCGGCAGCATCTCATTGAGAACCCAGGCCTCGTCGTGAACGTTGTAGGAGATGAAGGCGTCGTAGTGATGAGGAACTCCCTTCCTCCTCCTCCTGCTGTCGTAGAGGAAGGCCAGGAAGAGGTGGAAGGCGTAGACTAGCTGCCATCTCAGAAAGTGGTAGATGAAGGACGAGAGCAGAGTTAGAACGACCAGACAAGAGCTGGAGATGAAGCAGAGGAAGCCGACGTCCATCCAACAGGACTGGATGTCAAAGTCCAGCAACTTGGTTCCTCGTTCAGCCTCAGGAAAGGAACAGACGTACTGGTAGGCATTAACAACCTGTGTTTGTTCGTTGTTCTTCACCCACTGGATAAATCCAGCATTAGAGCAGTCACAGATGAACAAGTTGTTATCCAGATCCAGATATGTTAGTGCAGGGAGGGACTCAAAGACCGTCTCATTGATCACTGTCAACTCATTGTAGCTCAGTGTCAACCACCTGAGTGCTGGCAGATTGGCCTGGGTCAGAAAATCCAAAGACCTGATTTGATTATAAGAGAGATCGAGAACCTGCAGGTTTGGGATCGGCAGAAACAGTCCAGGGTCCAGATCTGACAAATCAGTATTCCTGATTGTCAGATTCTTGAGGTGAGGGTTGAACTGAAATGTGTCTGGATCTGGTGCGGTGATATAGATATTGTCAGCTGTGAAGTGCTCTAAACGCTTCATGGCATGAAAGATGTGCATCGGTACATCTAAGGGGAAGCCAGCGTGATAGCCCTTGCATATTATTGTGAAAACCTTCAAAGACTTTAAATGATAGAGAGATTTGTGATAAACTGGATGAGTACCTTTGAAACTGCTGCCAGTATTCAGATAGACTGTAAGATTTTCCAACTGCTGTAATTCTCTGAAGTTATTTTCAAACTCCAGTGGAAGAGATACTATAAGACTTCCCAAGCTGTTCAGTCCATCAAAGGCCCTATGTTTTATCCTTTCGATGTTATTTAACACCACATCCAAATACTTCAGGGACCCTAAACTTTGAAAATCACCCTTTTCAAGAAGAGATACAAAGTTGTTGCTCACATCCAAGGTCTCGAGCTTCTGCAGGCCAATTTTGAAGACGCCTCCAAACATCCACAGCAAGTTGCCACTGATATCTAAAGCCCTCAGATTGTCAAGATTTTTAAATTCACACCCATCCAGTTGGGCGATGTGGTTACCGCTCAGATCGAGATCTGTGAGGTTTGTTGCGTTTATGAAATCCTCACAGCTCAATTTGGAAATGAGATTGCCCCCGAGATTCAGGATCTCGAGGGAGGAGAGGCTCCGGATATCATCTGGCACTTTGGTGAGGGCGTTGATACTGAGGTTCAGGGACCTCAGTCGCTGCATCGATTGTATCGAGCCTTTAGGTAGTTCAGTCGTGTGCATATGGGACAAGTCAAGGTCACTGAGCTGAGAGCAAGTAACAAGTTTCACTGTGAAATTGGCAAGGTTATTGTAAAACAGTTCGAGCCTCCTAAGTGTCTGTATTTTGCAGACTGTTGCTAACAGACCTTTCTTGATCCATTTCTCCATATAATTCAGCGTCAGATGCATCAGTGAGTCGAGACTCTGCAGGACTTTTAGAAGCTCTTGAAAAGGAATCAGGGGGTAACTAAGATACAGGTGAGTTATGTTCCTCAGTAAAGTCTTGTCAGGTATGTCCCATTTCAGTCCAGTGTCTTGGCCACTTCGAGAAAGGTCTAAACTCTCAAGGTGAGGAAAGATTGGTGTTGTGATGCTGAAGTTTTCCAACTTACAATCAGAAATATCTAATACCTTGAGACTTGAGGGCGTGTCCAGTAGCAGATCTTTGGACTGAAAGGAGGGAAACAGATTACCTCTAATGTTCAGCTTCTGTAGGTGTGGCAGCTGTAGGATGGGCTGAATGTCAGTCACCTGTTTGAGCTGGTTGAGTTCTAGCCAAACACGTTGTAGGCTGCACAGAGGCTGAAAGGCTGAGGTATGAATGAACTGAATGTTGTTACTACTGAGGTCAAGCCTGGTGAGGTTGGACAGTCCCTGGAAGACATTGCCTGACAGCTTGGTGAGTTTGTTGAGGCTCATGTAGAGCGTTGTCAACGCCACCAAGTGGATGAAGGATCCATCGTCCACATGAACAATCTGATTCATGCTCAGGGACAAAAATCTCATCTTTGACATCCCATCAAAATCTCCTCTGTTAATCTGTTGAAGCTTATTATTAAGGAGTTGCACTGAGATCACATCTCTGGGGATGTCATCAGGGACAGAAACAAGTTGACCATTTGAACAGTCCACAGAAACATCAGCCAACGGATTCTCAGAATAATTGATATTGCAGTTTTTCAGCGAATATGCAAGTGAAGGGTTAAGATGAAACAAGAGAGACAGAAGTAAGACAAGAAGCCTCTGTGTTAAGTTTGAGTGCAAACTTCCCATTGTTGGCTTCACTGGTCTTTAGGCCAGCAACAGTCCAAAAGTCCTATGTTAGCTGTGATAGTGTGAAATGGAGATTTGCTGCCATTGATGTTGTTCAAGGATAAACATCTGCAGAGAACAACACAGGTATTAAATATGAGTAACGTGTTGTCCGGGGCTGCAACTAATGATTCTCAGTCTTCAAATGTCTTCAAACCCAAAGAATTCACACATCTTTGCTTCCAGAGTTGCACCATTAAATTAAAACCTTATTTTGCACACATATTTACACAAGTCATTTATCTACCATTTTACCATTTTACCGTTTTCCTGATTCTAGTACATTAATCCTAGAAAATCAGAAACAATAAGTCTTAATCTGAGAGTTATTAAATTGTCAAGATGTGTTTTCTTTTTGTCTTTTGGTTATATTTTAATGCAAAAACAGGTTAATCAACACTACAGATGAATAAATGTTTCTAATACTCACAGATTATCCTCGGAGCGTCTGAGCTCAGAAGTTTTTCAGTTCTCTTATTTCCACGACAGCAAAGAACAGAGGTGAAGATGAACCATCACGTGATAGCACTTAGTTCATGTGCTTTTCTATGTAAATTTTTTGGTCAAACCTAGATAGGAGAAGTTTTTACACTGTGAGACTGTGACTGTGGCTGACAGTTTCCTGTTCCTCTGTTTGTGATGGATCAGTGACCTTCACAAACTGACAGAGTGTGAGTAAGCTGTTGTTAGTCTGATTTAAATACTGACAGGAAGAAAATAACCAGTGTTAAATATGTGCTCAGAGTAGCAAAGCTGAAATATTAAAGATAGTTTCAACAAATCCTTCAGAAAGGCTCTGCAGTGTGTATTCATAACAAAAACCTTCAACAAATCACTCAACAAATGTGCAGTTTGTTCTGAAGAAAGTCGGAGTCAACATTCACAAGAGTTTTACATCTGTGAATGTTTCATCGGATTTCAAGAACATTTTCGCAAATATTTAAGAATTTCAGCTGCTATTCAAAGGACAGTAGTGACAGTACTGAATATCTACAGTAGTTTACAGTGGATATTCAGTGGAGTTTCAGGAAATATTCAGCACCAGGTTCAGAACACTTTTGCAGAATTTGCAGCAGAAATCTAAGAAAATTTGTGTCTCTAAAAAGTCTGTGTTTAAATTTGATGAACCCACATCATCAAGAGCAAGATTCAAGAAATGTTGGTTTATTTCAGTGTTAGAGATGAAAAAAACACACACTTCCACAACAGACACACAACAAACATTCAGATGTTTCTGTGGTAGAAAACTGATGGTGAATCTCTCTTCTTCACATCACTTCTCCCTCTTTATCTCCATCTGAGCATGGCCACCAATGGCAGGTGATAATTACAACTTCCTGTCAGCCTTTCTTCTTCTTGTGTCCCTGTCATTGAAGTGAGACTTGATAATTAGCCCTCAGTCCTCCCACAGCTTCCATCATGTCTCTCTCTTTTTTTCCCTTCTTTTTATGTCACTGAAATTCACTCTTTAGCTGGAGTTTGGACTTGTAAATGAGGCTTCCTGTCATGGCCACCCACTGGGGTCTTCTGGGTAATGCAGTTTAAAGAGAAGCGGCAGTGACAGGAGCTGAAGCCTGGTTAACTGCGTGATGTGGGAGAAAAAGTTTAACTTTATAAAGTTTTCTTTTGATTTTTTTTAGTTTAGGAAATTTGAAATTCGATGATGTGACGTAATAAATGGTTTTGTTACCACATTGACATAAAAATGCTATTTGCATTGTTACCATGGTTACATCATTGTGTCAATTGTTTTGTTACCATGGTGACACTAGCTTTCAACCCAAGCCAGAAAACATTTAGTGAAGATCATGACATCATACCTGTTCTTATGTTGCCATGACGACATGATAAGGGTACCATCTCCATCTTCCTGTCCTGAGCCAACACAGACAAACTGACAGGAAGTCTGAGGAAGCCCCTCATTCTTTATGCACATATTCATTAGGTTAATATGCTAATGAAGAGCAGGCCGCCCACTCAGCAGGAGGTCAGACACTTGTTAAGATAACCAGCTTCCCACAATCCTCCTGGGAGTCCATCTGCTGATTAAACACACACTTCAGAGCTGGCTGCAGGTACTAAGTGGGTGTGTGTGTCTGCATGTTAAAAAAGGCAGAACTGCAGAGGATGCCACGTTCATCAGGTGACGTGCTGCAACACTACCTGCTTCCACTCGTTTAGCTGTCAGCAAAATGCTAGGGGAACCCAATGGAATCTAGATTAGCATCTATGTTGCTAACTTGCGTCTCTTTCTGCAGGTATTTCTGCCTGTGGAGTCTGACCTGTGATGACTGCTCCCACGATTCTTGAAGTTCTTACATTCATTCATACATTATTATTGTTATTGGTACAATTATAATTATGATTGTCATTATTATTTTTATAGCTATCATCACTGTACCCCCCTCCCCCTCCCTTTCTTCTTCGGCCGATGGCCGCTCACCCTGAGTCTGGTTCTGCTCGAGGTTTCTGCCTCTTAAAGGAAGTTTTTCCTCTCCACTGTCGCCTAGTGCTGCTCATGGTGGAACTGTTGGGTCTCTCTCTGTAAATATTATAATATAAAAAGGAGGTCTACACCTATTTGTACAGGGCCTTGAGATAACATCTGTTGTGATTTGGATATAAATAAATCCGATGTGACTTTTTTGAATGCAGAGGATGAAAATGTTGTGTATTTCTGCTGAAGCACTGAGGATGCCGTCATGTAGATTTGAAATGATAATGTGTGTGTGGTAGTGACGAACGTACAGAGAAACATTCACCACTCTCATAGCGTCATTTTTGAGGCAGATGTTTTCAGAGGAAACAGCTGTAAAGATACTGTCCTCTTCCTATTCAGCAGCAGTCTGAGAGCAGCTGGTGAACACAGTGGAGCAATTAGCAGCTGAAGAGTCAGAGATTTAACTCCGAAGGTGGAGGAGACCAAACACAGAGCTAAAGAGAGGGAACACTGGACTTCGATTCATCAGGTGGACTCACTCCACTGCTTTATTACTCCTTCTTCTAATCTGCTGCGATTCTCAGCCAATCAAAGCCAAAGCACGAGGACGTTTCCTCCTGTTTCTTCAGTCTGAAGTGTTTCTCTCATACGTGAGCAGGTTCAAACGTCTCTACACTGTCAGTTCAGTCTTTCTGGTTCTGTTTATTTCAGTTCAGCCTGTCCCTGTCTGTAATTCTCTGTAATTCTCCCTCTCAGTCTGTATCTGTTGACTTTTCCTCGCCCCGTCTCCTCTCTGTTCATTAGTCCCATAACGAGATGAGCAGTCACCTTCAGCTGCTCTTCACATTTACATAATGCTCATACATATTACATATCAAACCTCAGAGGAGTCTCACCTGAGATTAAAGCACTTCTCTGCTCACAGGTTCATAAACTGCACAGTAATGTGAGGGTGAGGTTTAATTCCCTCTGCGGAGCGAGGCATCGACTCTGCCAGGGGTCAGGAGTTCAAATCCCACCGGGAGTGCAGACGCTGAAAATATAGGCAGTCATTTTCCAAGATGGCATACGTTCTGTGAGTTAAAAAAGAGTCTGAATTCTCCTGAGGATAACAGAGGAAGAGTTCTGTTTCTGCTTCATCTGACTTTACCTCCTTCAACAAAACATGGATCTGAAAAATTAAACATGAAAACCATCAGGAAAAACATGAAACCTCTTTGATGACCAGAGAACAGCCAAGAAATACACAGAAAATCAGGAACAAACCCTTCAACCAAAAACTAAACTGCCCATCAACAAACTGTCCTCTTCCATTTCTACTGATTAGCTTACATCCTGTTTAAACAGCTTTTGAAAACGATCTTTGTGAACACTGATCTACAGAAACGATTGAAAACAGTAGCATGCAGCCAGGCCAGTAGATGGCGATGTAACTTGTGATGAGTCCATGTTTTTCTGACTTCTCAACTGGAACGCTGTTAACACAGAGGAGACGTCACCTTAGTTCTGACTTCCAACTTTGATGTAAATGGAACTCAACAAGGATGAGTCTGCAGCACAAACGCAGCTCGATAAACCGCCTCTGTTTCTCTTCTATTGGAACTGTTAGGCTGAGGTGGGGCAGTGTCCACGGCGACCGTAAGGGTGGTGTTTTTAATACATGACACTCTGGAACCTGATTCTGCATTTTCAGGCCAAACTGCAACTAACGTTTGCAGTTTACAGTGAAGTTCTAGAGCGCCCTCTGCTGGAGCACAAGAGAAACTACTTCAGAATTTGAACAGATCATTACAGTTCCAATATTTTGACTAAAATGCCACAGCCCTGCCACAAAACCTTTGTTGGATAACACTAAAAAATTAAATGTTTAAAGTGTTGAAAGACAGGATAAAAAATCCATGATGTGATAAAATCATGTCGTGCATGGCAAAGTCTTGATGTGTTTCAGTGCCAGAAGTCTGTTGATGTTAATTGTAAAGACTAAAGTGGGCCTTTAGTGGCTTTTGTTTTGTAAATTTGTGCATTTACATAATTTTATTTTGAAGAACTTGAGCCTTCAACTTATCATAAAATCTGAAATTCATCCTTTAAAATGTGGCTTTGAGCAGCAGCACAGAGAGTTTACTCATCACATCTAAAGTTGTTAAAACAAAGATTTTGTCTTTTCATGAATAAAATGTCCAACTTGTTTTTAAAGAGATTAAACCCAGAAACTGCTCAGGTCTCCGTGAAGTGTCGTTGAACTTCTTTAACCTGCTCGTTTGTTGTTAACTGCTCAGAAAAACGCTTCAATGAAAAATTCAGAGACACGTAAGGGCTTTTATGATGTCTGAGTTTGTTTTCAGTAAATGTTTTTAGGTCTGAAGTGTGTCTGGATGACTCTTCATCTCGCTCTTCATTGCATTGCGACCACCTCACTTCAGACATTAAGTTCCACTTCAAGTCCAACAAAAAGGTCTTCAAAGTCTGTGAGGAAGTTTCCAGGGACACCGAACACTCCTCAGAGAGTTTTTATTGTTTTAGATGTAGACAGAGAGAGGAGAGCTCTCTGATTACACTTAGATGTGATTTTATTTCAGTCAGTTATCAGCAGGAAATGTCTGTTTTTACTGGTGGTGTTTTCATCTCTTCAGACATCTGATATCAGACATTAACACTACTTCAAAACAACAGAGGGGAAACTTGAGAAAATCAGCCTGATTATATTGTAGTGTGTACCCTGCCTCAGCTGAGGGAACCTGAAGCTCCCTCAGATCAGTTTATTTCTGTTTGTCTGTTAAAGTTTTTTTGGTAAAACCCCCTGATAAAGGCTTCACAAGCTGTAGATCAGTCATAAGACATTTAAACAAACAGATTTGTCAGGTTGGTAGAAATCCACTTTACTAAACTCACTGGGGAGTACATACTCGACCACGTTACCCAGGTGCTAATTCAGCCTCATTAAAAAGAAATAAAAAGTTGGACAATGATGGATCATTTCTGTGTCTGTAAATTGAGTTTTTAAATAGAAATGAAGTGAAACCGGGACCAGTCTGTAAGGGAGGAGATCTGAAGTCTGAAAACTGATATGTTATTATTTTGTCTTTGAACTCTGCTCCTCCAGTTTCTGTTCAATAAAAACCATAAAACAGAGAACACGATGTGTTTGGTATTCTCGCCGACTCTCACTGACTCAACTCTTAAATCCGCTCTCTCTCTCTCTCTCTAACCCAACAACTAAAGTCACAGATAAATACTGGAAAATCATAGAGTTGGCTTTAGTAACTTCAGTTTTCACACAGCTGCAGCAATATTGGCAAAACGTGGAGAAGAATGGAGGGATTACTGACGATTAAGAAGCCGAGCCCAGTTCCTTTTTTTTCAGGAGGTAATCCACCGCCGGGCCGCGACTCCATTGCTCTGCTCGCCTGACAAAAGCCTCCCCACCCCCACCCCCCCAAAAAACCCCGAATAACTTGACTTCAAATAACGGCTCTGAAAGGAAGCAGAGAGCCTCCTTTTCTCCGTCGGCAGCAGCCGAGCTTCAAAACCACTTAGCAGGAAGCCGCCGTGAACGGGAACGAAGAAAAAACTGGGACATTCAAACAGAAGGCCTCATACCCCCCCACCCCACCCCGCTTCTATTCACACTCAGCTCCCAGATTAAAAATAGATGAAATATTAATACAGATCTTTAATGCTTCCTGCAGATAAATCTTCAGAGGCAGGTGAGGAGCTCAGCCTGATGGGATGATACCGAGGGTGTGGCGGCCATGTTGGAGGAGGTCGGCTCTGTGGAGGGGTGATTGTGTTTCTGCCTGTCCTGAGTGACATTACTATTACTCAGATTCCTTCTAGCACATCCAAAATACTTATGCAATACTTGTACCAATATTTATTTTTAATTCTTGTGCATTCTTGAGCAAAAAAGATCCGAATCCTCTGATGTGAGATGTGAGCGTAAACAAGAAGATTTGACTGAGTAAGTGTTGTACTGAAGCTTCCAGTGACTGCAAATAAAGATGGCCGATGCATTTCCACTTCCTGCCACCGGGCAGAAAGGAAGCCAAATTATCTCGCTGCCATGTTTGTGCCGGTGACATCATTTGGAACCAGAGTCTGCACAACAGTGATGGGGGGTGGAGAAGTCCCGCCCACGCACCTGCCCAAACCAATCAGGAGTCACAGCTGTCGATCATGATGTCACACCTGCTTTTTATCATATCAAATTACTAATTAAAACCAAAGGTATCAGAGAAATGAACACTTGAACACATCAGTGGGGGCGGGGTTTATTTTGGTTTCACTTCAGGGATCTGTCACGTCGTCCATCTTTATGTACAGTCACTGATATGACCTCAGTGATTACACACAGATACAGATTATCACACACACTCATCAAATACTGTGTGTGTGTGGTAAAGCATGAGAGAGCAAGAGCACAAATTAAAATCTGACAGAAGTTCAGTGATGAAGAAAAATAGCTTCAGAAGTTGTATTAGTATAGATTTCACATTTAAACATCAATATTTCATTTTATTAAGAGAGGACGGCGTCTCCCAGTCGTTTCATTGGAATTCATGTTCCACATTTATTTCATTATATTTATGTTATTAGACTCTGTAATGCAGCAGCAGCTAGTCTTTGTGTAGCACAAAGATTTGTTGCTATAACTAATTATTTTATATCTGGGATAATTAGCAGCTATTGAACATTTGAACACACGTGCACTGAAGTTAACTGAATATACAATTAGTGTGACTCTAGATATTTGAGTATATGCTCATTAATTGTATTTAAATGATTGGTAATGTTGGAAACCGAAGCATCACTTTATATCACCACCAGACTCCTCTGACAAAATCAGGAATTTTACCGAGCAGAACACAGGAGCTGCTGGAATACCACTGTTAGTGTGTTTGTGTCGTTGTGTGGTACTTTTACTTCAGTAAAGTATCTGATTACTTCACACAGTAACACAGACACACTAACAGATGGAGGCAGTGGTATTCCAGCAGCTCCTGTGTTCTGCTTGTCTAAAAGTCCTGTTTTTGTCAATGGAGTCTGGTTTTTGTCGTCAGGTCCATTAATTAATGATGGTAATTGCTCCTGTGTGCAGATCAACTGTAACTGTAATAATATGAACCTGTACACAGCAGCAGTAACGTTCACTGACTGTAACACACTGACAGGTCATACAGTATAATAATTATTTGATTAAAGACACATTAACTGCTGGATTAACTGTAATTTAACCTGAGAGCATCTCAGTGCTTTAAACAGTGATCAGACAGAAGCATCAGTGTGTTATTGATAGGAACATAAAGATGCTCTATATTTAACAGCAGGTCCACTATGTGTTATTGATCAGGAACGTAAATCTGGTTCAGGGTCAATTAACGGCCCCCAAAAATAAAAAGCTCCAACCAGCCACTCACTGATTAATTAAACCTTTAATTTCCTCAGTCAATACTTCCTTAATACGCCTGTATCGATCAGACTGTGTGTGTGTGTGTGTGTGTGTGTACATCATTAGTGATCTCTGTTCAGTCCAATTAATCAAACTGCAATTACAATGAAAGATGCTTCACCAGATTTCTGACTCTCATTGTGTTCTTTTAGTTTATTAATAATCATCCTGCAGCTGCTCCTGACAAAGTTTGTCAAATAAAAACTGTCAAACTGAGAATGTGCAAAGTTTCCACATTTTCCATCACAAACTGAACTCATGAACCCAGAGACATGACATGATGAGGTTAAATGAGCAGGACAACATTAAGCTGTTGATGTGTTGACTCCTCATAGCTGAGTTTCACTCAGTCAAACTTTTACCCTTCAACAACATGAAATACATTAAATTACCATAAACTGTAGAATTTCAGATTCCCGTTAACAAAGGTACATGTGTGAAATTCAGATTCTGATGACTGGAGCTCTTGAGTTTCTGAGCAGCTGGTTGTTAGCTGCCATGCTAACAGGACCTACAGATGGCGCTGTGGTCCAAAATCACAGTTCAGAGATGCAAAAATGAACAAACTGCGACTAAACTCACCGACAGACGCCTTGAAATATATATAGGACAACGTACCTGTTACCACTCTACCTTCGGCAGGTTGGGTCAGTCTCAATGCATCAATTAAATTATTTAGTAACTGTCCATGTTGACGAATAAACTGTCTTAAAATCACTGCATCACTCTGTTGGTTCTGCCTGTTCAGCCTCCTGCTGCTGCCACGATCCTGCTCGACGGCTGTTCTTACATTTCAAATGTGTTGGTGTTAATGGTAGGCTTATTGCTATTATTAATATTACTCACATCTCTACACGGAATCTGTATTATACTATGTTCTCTTTCCCTTATTCTTCCTCGTCTTCTCTGTCTAAACCCAACCGGTCGAGGCAGACGGCCGCTCACCCTGAGTCCGGTTCTGCTCGAGGTTTCTGCCTCTTAAAGGTAGTTTTTCCTCTCCACTGTCGCCTAGTGCTGCTCATGGTGGAACTGTAGTGATATATAGAGATGTTTCTCTGTAAATATAATAATATACAGAGTACAGTCTGTATGTACAGTCCCTCAAGATAATGTTTGCTGTGATTTGGCGCTATGTAAATAAAACTTAACAAAAATGTGACGATGTCTTTTCCGTGTGATTAGTCAGCTAAACAATTAAATGTTGTTCCTCTCACTCGTCAACAGCAGAGACACCAGTCCATTAAACTAATTATTAACTGTTGAATAAATCCTGGACTGATGAAGAAGAAGAGTCTGAACCTCCTGTAGAGATTGAAGTTTTATCCACTGACTCAGCTCAGATCTGTGGTTTGACTCGACTGCTTCACAACTTAATGACAGTAATGAAAGTATATCTATAGTTTCTTTATTAAATTTGTATAATTACCCATCACTGACTGTGGGCACTTGATGACATCATAACACTTTTCTGGTTATTTAGCACTTTAGTTAAATTGAGTAGAGAGAGTCAATAAAACAGGAAACATCTTGCAGTAAAAGAGATTAAAACATAAAAAGGAAATTAAAAGCTAAATTAAGCTCATAAAGTAAAAGCAGAGGCATAAAACCAGAGCTGCATTAAAACAAACCCACAGAGACACATTTCACCAAAGTGCTTCACTGAAAACACAAAGTCTGCTGAACAGAGACTCTCACAACTTTAATGGTACCAAGATGATGCGGTTACCCGGCAACCAGTCATCAGATAACAGCTCTTCATTTTGGAGGCCGGAGACATTAAGAGTCAGACGGAGGAAATGTTCGGGCTCAGACAGGGAGAGCAATCTGCTGCTGTTACAGCTCATCTGACCTCCATTAGCCCACACAGTGGACTCACACTGTACAGACACACAACACACACACTGACGTTTAACAGCTGCTTTTCAAGACTACAACACATCATTAACACCAGAGTTTCCTCCTGTGTGTGAGTGAAAGACAGTTTCTTTATTACAACTCTCAAACTCAAACCAGGAGGAAAATTAACGACAATTAACGAGGAACAACGAGGAAGAGGTGACTGTGAGCAGCTAAAGTTTCTGATCCTTCAGGTTTCGTTGATCAGATCATCTTCACAGATGAACACCACTGTTCTGATGTTTGAAGTAAGAAGCTAATGTTAGGCTATAAACCAACTACACCACGGTCACATGACGTCAACGTCTCCACCACTAAGCTTCCAACTGGTCATTTCATTTAGCTCTGAGCTCTTCTACAAAAGCCTTTCTTCTTAGAAAGTTAGTGAGAGTTTGAAAGAGCGTGAGTAGAAACACAACGAGGCTGTAAAGGTGGACTGGTGAGTAGAACCAAAACAGGAATTTTACTGAACAGAACACAGGGGCTGTGGGAATACCGGTAAAATCCCTGTTTCTGTCAGTGGAGCCTGGCAGAGATATATAAAGAAGTGTCTGGTTAAACATAAATCATCATCATGTCAGATTATTAGAAGAACAATCTGAGTCTGTCAGTGACAGAAACAAGAACTTTAGTGGACGGACTCTGACGTTTTCATCCTGATCATTTACAAGAAGAAACTAAGGCCCAGGTTTCACACAGAAACATTCAGTCACATTTTACAGAAATTACAGAAACCTGATTAATACTGGTTGTTAATGTCACCTCATGCTCTCCGTCTCCATCCCAGACTGAATTTAACCTTCAGTATATTAGTCCTCCCACACAGACAGATATTCCCTCCATTTTTACTCCCCTTTGCCCTTAATCCCTCCAAACACTCTCCCTCTCTCTCTCAGACACAGTATGAATGTATGGTCTCTCGCCCTGTATCTGCTGGTTATCAGCCTCCTCAGCCTGTCAGCAGTCTGCCCTCAGTCTGCTGACACCAACAAAATCACTCCTGTTAAACCCTCACACTCTGTCAGAGAGAGCTGCTGCTGCTCAGGTTAAAGGATAAAGATATCTCACACACACACACACACACACACACACACCCCTTTACATCACACACTCCTGCAGCAGGTGCTGAGGTCGCCCCCTGCTGGTTACCTTCACAGGTATTAAATGAAATTTCAGTTTGACTTCCAGAAAAACTGATCAATATCTGAACAGAGGTTTAAAATGTTTCACAAGTGATGAGTTTAATGTTTGAAAAATAAAAGAAATAATGTCTTTAAATTACTAAGAAAGTCATTTCTCAAGGGATGCGACAAGGAACGGAGAAAACACCAGCTGGTGTTAGAGGAAAAAAATCAATTCAAAAAACAGCACATGAATCCATGTAACTAAAGAGAACAGAAAGTAAAACAAGCTGTGATGTGGTCTGTCAGAGAGAAGCTGCTGACTGAGGCTGACTTTATAGAGCAGAGCTCACCTGGCCCAGGTGTGGCTCATACAGCTGACAAGCGTCCAATCAGCAACTGAAGGAGAAACCAACAGGGACAGGAAGGAGTTGTCACCACGTCACAGCTCCGGGGCTTCGTACCTTCCAGGTTAACTCTGTTAAATGAATGTTTTTGATTGTGGCGTCAGATTTCCTGATTGTATTTGTCTTACAGCTGATTTGAAATTTCCACAATATAATAAACATTAACATTAACAGCCTCTCTGTGGTTCTGTTCATATTTACAATTTGTTTTTCACTGTTCATCTCCTGTTTTGCAACTTTGACCTTCATCTGCAGAAAACATTGATTTATCTGATGAAACTTTCCTTCGCTCTTTTCCTTCTGTTTTTCCTCTTTTCCCCCAAAACACAGCTCTTCCTGCCTCTCTGTGTTTTTCATGTACTGTCCATCTGTCCTCTCATCATTTCGTTCTCTCTCCTCGCCTCTCCTTTCATCTCTTATTCATCCTGTTCCCGCCTTTGATTCTGGTCCGGTTTGACTCCAGCCGTCAACTGGATGGACGGACAGACGGACGGGTGGATGGAGGGCGGGCGGAGGGGAAGTTCACAGAGAGAGAGAGGGAAGATACCAACTGTAAGAGAGAGAGGATGGAGCGGGTGAAGAAAGAGGTGAAGTTGTGGGTATACTGTGATGAATCCTCCTTATCTACACTCGTACAACCCAGACATTCACATTCACACACAGCTGAGCAGTGGGTATGCTTTTTAAATATAACGAAACCTTTTTATTTCGAGCACTTTCTGCACAGTTACAGTTAAATCCACACACTGAGCTTCACCCAACAGCTGCAGCAAAAAACAAGTCGTTCATTCTCCCATGACAGAATTTTTCTTTTCTTCTGTCATCTCATATGACAACTACACAAAACTACAGTTAGAGTCTGTCCAGTCAAAGACCACAAATCAAAGATAATGTTACATAGTCACATCACACAACTAACATGAAACTAACTGAACTAACTGTTCATTTTTGTTGACACAAACATAACATTTATGCTAGCTATCACTCACCAGAATGAATACGTAGCGTCAGGTCAGATTTTGTCACATCACATATAAACACTGCAAAACTAACGTAAAAATTGGTACAGTGCATGGTATGCTAACACAGATATATTAACATTTATGCTAGCTATCATTCACTAGGAGGAATACGTAGCGTCAGGTCGTGTCACATAACGTCAAGTCAAACTATCGTGAAACACTCGAACACGTTATGTTGACACAAACATATTAACATTTATGCTAGCTATCATTCACCAAGAGAAATACATAAGGGAGAAGGTAACCATGTGGCTGAAATGAGGATAGTGCTAACTTAGCTAGGGCTGATGCACAGTAGCTAGCATAGTTAGCTACACAGAAATTTGACTTACCAGATGTAACGCTAACGGTAAATTCACGCAGCAGTTGCATTTAATAACGTTAACGTACGCCTGGTACCTTCAGGACAAGCCAACGTTCCTTTTTTTTTGATTCAGTGACGTTTGTATTTGTATGGTCCTGTCACTGCGTTGATACGTATCCTCGGACACTTTAATATTTATAAGGAAGAGGTTATACGGTGTATACCTGTGAATCATGTAGATGACACTCCATGTGGAGGTTGGTGGAAACCTTCCTCCATCAATTATTTTCATACTGTTTCTTTACACATGCGTGAATTTAAATGTGTGTTAACTCTGATTGTTTATTGTGGTTTTTTTTTTTTGCCAGTGTGTTGTGCACGTGAGCTTGTTTGTGTATTTGTGTGTGTTCTCCCTCCTCACCAGCTCTAAACCCTGAAAAATACTTCCATTAAGAGGAGTCAGTGAAGCGGGATGGAGAGGAGAGATGGCTGCAGGGAGGAGGAGGACAGAAAAGAAAGAGGAGAGATGAGGAGGTGAAAGACAAACATCCTGCCAGCAGAGGAAAAAAAACCCAGCCGAGAGGAGAGAGGAGTGGAGGAGAATAGTGATATCCTGTCTTCACATGAGGCCTCTTTGTGCTGACTCTCCTCTGAGCGTCTGCAGGCGATCAGGCTTCGTCTGAGCCTCTCACAGTCAATTTAAACAAACAGCTCAGCTCTAATTGATAACTGGGAGGCACCGACCTCCATCCACAGCTACAGATCTGCTGCTCCACCCACAGACACTGCCATCTAAACTCTGATTGATTTCTTTAAACCACATCCTGAGGCTCTGGGATCAAACATGTTCTCTGTTGGTTTTACAGTTGAAGCTAAAAAAAATGGGTTTCAAGGTCAGAATTACTGAGAGTCAATAAATGATCCAGATCCAGAGGGAAAAAGCATCACATGACCACAAGTACGTGGACACCAGAGTTCACAGATTCTGTTTTCTGACGTCTGTTACACAGGAGGCAGTGGTATTCCAGCAGCTCCTAAAATTCCTGTTTTTGGAGTCTGGTAGCGACTGCTGGGTTCACTATCCTTAATCAGTAATGCTCAGATTCCACAGATTTTTGTTCCTCTCAATCACTTACATGGGAAAATAAGGCACAAAATAAATTACCCTTTCAGCTGACAACATATTCATTTGGATTATTTCCAGACAACAACACCACCAGTCAAAAGACGTCATATACCAGCTGACACAAACTCAGGTGAACACCCAGACGTTTCAGTGATAAGTTACAGCTGCAGCGCCCCCTGCTGTGTGGAACAAGGTCCTCATTAACGAAAACTATGCTCTGTTTAAATCAGTAATTCTGAAAATATTTTGCAAACTTTCCATTCTGGGAAAAGCCTTTAACTTAGCACCTGTCCAACCTCCCCAGAAGTCATGACCCCCAGGTTAAGAACCACTGGTCTGTATCACACAAAATTAAGATATAAACTGTGAGGTCTCTAAGATGCTTTAGATTCTCTCTGAGACTCAGCAGCGACACATCAAAGTTCAGTCGGCTTCAGCACCATCTGGTAAAATCCTATATCTGCTGTACTTGATATTTAAATTCATTTAAATGTAGTTTTTCTTCCAGAAGCAATGTATTAAATAGAAAAGTAAATGACCCTGGAGGATGTGGTGAAAGCCTGGAGCAAAGACTGAGAGTGTTTTAGCCTGAGGGAAGTGAGCAGTCGGAGCATTACAGTTTCTTCTCTCACAGATTTGACTCTCTAAAACCTTCCTGTCGACTCCCGCAGATTACTTCACAGCCTTTCTGCTGCGTTTCTGGGTCTGCTGGGACAGAGATTGAACAGTTAACAGACAGCTAACAGCCCAGTCCACATCGAAGCTCGTCAGGTGGACACGAGCTGACGTCTGTTTTAGAGGAAAATCTTCCAGCTGGAAATTTAAAACTGCAGCTGAGGCAGAAAAATGAAGAGCTCAGTCCTGGTCTTCTCTTCATCAACGACATAAAACACCAAGTAAACAGGCAGTTTAGTGTTTGTCGGGGCAGACCAGATGGACCAGACTCCCCTCTGCTGCTTTTATCTTCACTTCATCAGTGTCTGTACATTTCTTTGCCTTAGCTTTATGTGTGTCAGTAACACCCTGCTGTCTGAGGCCTCTGTGTGAAGAAACTTTTCACAACTCAAGAAAAGCTTTTTCAGCAGTAACAGTCAGTCGGTCCTAACTAACGGTCGGTAACTAAGAATATACATGTAGTTGGTGTTAGAAGACTCTCTGAAAGCATTAAGATTAAAGTGAAGCAGCTCCAGGCCCTTTGGACGACAAGCAAAAAATCAGTTACTGGAAAATGGCTGAATCCAAAACCTCCAACATGCGAAGGTTGGGACGGAATAATGTTAGAAGTATTGAAAATGGAAAAACTGACCGACTCTTTGAGGATACCAAAAGACAAACTCCACCAAGTTTGGAATAAATGGATGGAAATGCAGAAGGATTTAAATATATGTATGCATAAGCAGAGAAAGTTGCACTGATGTAGGAATAGAGACTGGGCGGAGAAACCCTGTCTCCTGTTGAGAGCTGTGATCTTTAAACCACAGTAAACAGATGGTAAATGAGTCGACCTGACACAAAGATGGAGGATAAACAGACAGACTTCTGCTTCCTTCCTGTCAGCAGAGACAAACTGGATATTTTTAGCAGTTTGTTGACTCTAACACCTCGCTGTGTTTTTCCTCTCAGTTATTGTTTCTGATTCTGTATCTGCTGCTGCAGTCCACAGCTCAGAGGACAGAGATTATAAACCACAGAGATGGCCTGGATGTTTCCACCCTGAGGGAAAAAAACTAAATAATTATCAGGAGAAGACACTTCGTGTTTCTCAGTCTGAGCTGCTGAATGTGGAGTCGAATAAAATCCAAGTTAAACTGTGAGAAACTGTACGAAACTGCATTATGGGCTGAGTACTGTACCTGTTTTACCTGAGTATTTCTATTTGTTCTCCATTTCTTGCTACTTTCTAACAGTGTTGTAGTTGAGCAACTAAACCCCAAGTCCTAGTTGATTCTCAAGTCACCAAAGAAGAGTCCAAGTCGAGTCCCAGTTACCTGAATCTGAGGTCTTCTTTCAAGATGGTCACCCAGCTGGCTTGTATTAAAAAACAACAACCTCTCCTCATGAAATAAATGTTGATCACACTGTGTGATGGCTGAAGAATAATGACACCACCATGGTTTGGATTGGTTACCTATCAGTCTCTCTTTTTGCTACCAGATGGGAATTTTGGTGAGGACTGAGCTTTGGTTTTCCCTCAGTGGTGATTGATAGCTTCCCCCAGGTAGAGGAAATGGTAATCAGTGGAACAACCAGAGTAAACTGTGGAAACTTTACCCACCAAAAGAAGAAGAGCCTCGCTGTTGGAAGACACAAAGATGAAGAGGGAGAGCGATAGAAACTGTAGTAAAACAAGAGTGAACCACAGATGGTGGATGAGTTTGTCAAGTAGTGATGACGCCTTCCTCCAAAGACTACAGATTTTAGAAAGAAGTCATCACACCCACCATCTCAGGCTCTCATCAACAGAACATCAACAGAACCTCAACATTCAGAATACTGAGTTTAAATCTGTAAGAAGGGACAGCAACGTTTGTACCTCTTGATGAATTTTAATACAGACAGTGAGGTGACGTCTTTGTTCTTTTATCCAGTCTGTTCTGACATGATCTGTTAACTTGAACATCAAGGTTAAAAATCACTTCAGCCTTGTTCTGAAGGTGGCTGGTGAGGTGATAGGTGCCCCACAGACCTCCCTGACGGCCATCTTTATTCAGCAGCTCCTCCGTAAAGCCAGGTCTATTCTAGACTGCTCAGATCTCCTTCCTTCAACGATGACTGAAATTCAGCCCTGGACTTTTCATCTGGGACCTTAAGGAATTTTTTTCAAAGCCCATCGGGATTCGTCCCTGAAGTCCCTATGACCAGTCTGACGATGGAGAGAGCTCCAGGGTTCAAACTGACAGTCAGCTGTTTTTATTTCCACAGGATCAGTAAATAACAAAACTTCCTACTGATTAATACAAACAGGTGTTTTCATTTAACTTCATCACAGCTCTGAGATCAGGGTTTCAGGTTCCAACTGGGATTCTTATGGTTTAAGTAAACTTTAAATGAGGTACTTTCAGATTGTGGTACTTTACTTTTGAAGAGAACTTCCACCTCTGCCAGTGGGAAATGTAGGATAGATTACAGTGTGAGAACAGATTAAGAAACAGCAGAGCTTCCTGTTCTGCAGATCTGTGTCTCTCAGTGTGAGTTTTGTCAGGAAATGGACTCTTCCTCTGTTTGAGGTGACTGCTGTGGGGTTTGGCAGAGGAAGCAGGAGCCGGTGCCAGTCATCTGCAGCGATTTCAGACACTAAATAATCTTCTGGTGGGGTTTGAGAGTCCGGCAGGAGTGAGTGGGTGAGCTGCTGTCAGAGCTGTTTGTCTCAGTCAGATGAAGAGGAAACAGCAGCAGGAGCCGGACGACACGCTGAGACGACCGAGCGCTTAAATCTGCTGAGCTGATGAGGAAGTTTTAGTGGCTGTGAAATAAATAACGTGTGACGGTTCAGTCCCAGATCATAAAACAACAGCAGGTGATGTTTTCACTCTTTGTGCAGGAAAGGTGAGAGTTTTATCTAAGGTGAATAACACTAACCTTAGTCAGCTCTTTCCACTATTTCTGGGCAGCACAGAACAGGACTGAGATCTGAAACATGAAGATGAAACATGACCCCGTCAAACCCAGAGCTTATATCAGGGGCACCTGCTTTTACCAACGAGACTTGTAGTTCCCGTACTGCACTGATGATCCACTGACTGATCTTGATGAAGATGCAGACTGAGATCAGTCTCCAGCTAGAAGGAGTTAAACTGAACATCTGAAGTTAATCACTGTTGAAGTTTCTCATCATTGAAAAAGGACCGATGTCGCCCATTGGTGGATCTGTAAGATTCGTTTTTCTGGTGTCACTATGTTTGCGATTACCTGAACACGTGCAGATATGGTGTGAATATCGCGAGGCCGAGCGTCACGGTGGTGTGATCGCAGCCCGACGACTCGTCTGATCGTCTTTATTACAAAATATTAGTTCAGGTTCAGTTCAGATGTGTTTACATTTCTATAGCAACTGTTGTGCTGCGAGAAAGGTGAACATGCACACACACACACACACACACACACACACACACACACACACACACACACACTGATCACAAGAGCTCTCATGAATAACGGTGACTCATGTTTTGTTCCCTGAGGGCGATCAGTTTAATCTGCCCTCATGGTGGGTGGTGTGTATATGTGTGTATACGTGTGTGTGTGTGTGTTGCAGGTTGGCTGCCATTTAAGAGCAGCTCTCCAGCACTGAGTCACTCTGCTGCAGGGATGTTAGACCACTGAAACTACAGCTGTGAGTGTGTGTGTGTGTTTTAAAAAAGGAACATAATTGAAACCACTGAGCGGTTGCTGCTGCAGCGCTCTGACTTTTACCCTCTAAAAGCTTTTCAAGAAGAAGGAAAAAAATTGGATCATGAATTTTGGAAACGACACAAAAACCTTTTTCCTTCTTCGTCCTGAATTATTAATAAAAACATGAATTTTCCAGCTGCAGGATTTTTCTTCTTCTTCTCTTCCTGATTGTGTGTTTTGTAATCACACTGAGACAAACATTCTGCTGCTCGTTATGCTGATTATCTGAGAACTGAAGCTCGTTCTGTCAGTTTGTTTTCTCCTTCACAGATCTGACAACAGTTTCTTCTGTAGGGTCAGATTCCTTCAGTGCTGACTCTGACTCAAAGCTTCTAATGTGTGATGTTCATGTGACCTTTGAGGCTGATCAGAGACCAGATGCCGCGCTGCATTCAGGACCATCTGTAAGGGTTTCTAATGACCTTGGCCGGGGTAAGAGAAGAAGAGAGAGTTTGAATATTAATAATTGGTTTTGGAGCCACAGCTGTGACTTGAACGAGTCGTTTTTAGAATCATTTTCAGTCGATCTCTGGGTTTTTAAATCATTTTTATCCTAAAAGCAGCTGAGTCGAGTTTACGACATCAAACACACACACACACACACACACACACACACACACACTGTGAAGTCTGACTTGTCAAAGTGAGAAGCAGTCGTCATGTTTCTTCAGACAGAAGCAAACAGAACATGCTGATGCTCTGCAGCACACACTGAACACTCAGATGTCGCAGCGTCCTTGAACACATCAACAAGGACTGTAACTGTAACGCTTCATCAAATGGGTCCTGACTATTTCCTGGAAACTTCCCTCATAATTTCCCAAATATGAGCATCAGGTATAAACAGGAAGTGTGTGTGTGGACAAATGGTGTGTATCCATACATCACACACACACACACACACACACACTCCCTGCAGTGTGTGATGGATACGTGTGTGTGATCTCTGTGCTCCTGTATGAAAGCAAAGTTATTAAAAGCAGCCAACCAAACACTCATGCACCAACACACACACACACACACACACAGAATAAATGTCTCTCATTGGCTGTGTCCTCCAGCCTCCTGAGGGAAAAGAAGAATGAAGACGAGATGAGGAAATCAGCGAGAGGATGGATGAATGGATGTGTGTGTGTGTGTGTGTGTGTGTGTGTGTGTGTGTGTGTTGGTGCATGAGAAGACAAATCATAACAATTTGTTGTTGTTGTTGCATCGTTAATATTCTTCTTCCTGGACCTAGACTGTGACCGTTTCAGTAGTCTGGATCAGACTTTGTTCAGATCTGTACAACGTGACCTCTGACCTCTGACCTCTCTAACCTGATGAAGGTGTATAGACAGAAGCTCTAACAGTGAGTGGGGGAAATGTTGATCTGTCTCTCAGATCTGATCTCAGTGAGGAGGACGAGAACACATTAAAAACACCAGGTGTAAACACGAAGGTAACGGTGCGTTCCAGTCGTACTCGTAAGTCGGAATTTCCAGACGTTTCAGCGGGACGTTAACAGCTGAGGTGTTCTTCAGGTGGAGCAGATTTGTTTTGATTCTCTGAAACAACAACAAAGACCTTCCTGCGAGCGTCCATGTTTTTCTGACCTCTCCACTGGAAACGCATCATGTCCAGCTCCGATGATCGGAACGTTTATTATCTGGATACAGATCACAGTGGAAATGTGGTGGTAGAAACTTAATTTATTACATTTTTAATTTTATTAGCTTAATCATCCACTGCTGTGTATAAACACAAAGAGCAATCGTCCAGGAATTAACCGACAGTAATATCCTGCAGGTTTCCAGGGAAGTCAAACTTCATCTTGTCTGTTTATTTGCCAGTTGTGGTGAAAATATTTGGTGGATGAAACTGAATTCTGAGCACAGCCCTCGGTCTTTTCAGTCCAGTTTTAGATTCCTGCCTCCGCCTTGACTTAACGGAGCTGAATCGAATTCAGTTTGTGACGCTCTCAGATTCAACAGCAGCGTCTCTTCAGAGGCAGCGTCCCTGTTAGTCTGAATAATCCACACAACACACTGGTTTCCACAGGGTTTAGTAGCTCCACTGTCTGTCTGCATGGTAACACTTCCCTCCCTCCCTCCCTCCCTCTCTCTGGGTGGCAGCAGCTCCCAGAGGCTCCATCCCTCCATACTCTACATGCAAACTGAATCCACAGATTTGTGTCTTTGTTTGGAAAAGACTGGAGGAGAGAGAGAGAGAGGGAGGACGCTGAGAGAAACAATATAGCTTGAAGGGCAACAGGAGCTTATTACAAACACAGCCTCTCACTCTGGGACCTCTGCCTCGCTCTCTAACAGCTCATAAATGATTTATGTAATATTTCTGTTTGAACTCTCAGCTCTCTCTCTCTGCAGTAATAATGTTGAAGGACGATATTGTTCTTCTGTTTAGATTATTAACCATCTCCTGCTGATCTCTCTCTCTGACACTGACGAGTGTCGACTCTGGCGAGAACAGATAAAATTTTTCTTTCATTTTATTTCAGGTTTGATTTCTTCACAGATTAACCTCTGGAAAGTTTCACTACTTCACCCAGAAACCATCAGGACTCTGCAGCTGAAATGATGAGGTTGATGTGTTGATTTTTTAAAGAAAGGATGCACAGAAGGTGACTGTGTATTAAAATTAATTTCTTCCTCTTATCATTATCTTTAAAACCATAAAACCACAGACTTTATAAGAGGAATCATCTAAATGTTCACTCGCTTCCATCGTCTGTCATGACTGTGTTACTAACGAAGAAGAACAAATGAATGATGCCAGTGGAGGGTGTGACAGAAATAATTGTTGAGTGATTGAATAATCGACAGAACAGTCGACTACCAAAACAGCCTTTAGTTGCAGCCGTACTGTGTCTTTGCCCATCAGCTCATTGTTGAGTTGTGTTTACTCTGATGAAGCTCTGACAGTGTGAAGATCTTTTTCAGTGATGCAACATTTCATTGGTACCAGTTTCACTGATGGGTCTCTATTTATATCGGCACCGGTGACAAATTAAAGGATGAACCTGGAAAATGAGGAACAGGATGATGATGCCTCCATCTTTGGACGAATTCAACTGTCCTGTTGAGTTTCAGACAGTTGGAGAATCAGTGCAGTGAAGATGTTCTTCCAGACACACACTGAATAAAATCCATCTCCTGTACGTGACTGGACAGAAAATGTCTGTTACATGCTTTTATTTTAATAAATGAGTGTGATCTTAAAGAGCGATCAGACAAAGTCAGATGGTCCCATGAGCCTCGTACTTCTCTGATGGTCTGAATATATATATTCACTGTATGTGTGAAGTGTCTTCAGTGCCATCAGACCGTCTGAGCTTCATATTTCTGTTTTAAAGCTCTCATGTTGTGTTTGAGAGTCTTTACTAATGTATATTCACTACTCAGAGACAAAAACATCTCCAGAGTTAATATAGTGTCATTAGCTGTAAGAAGTTAGTGTTGTGAAAGCAGAGAGCTGTGGAGGATTCATCATCTGATGTTAAAGTCTGACTGAAACTCCTCATCATCGTCTCCAGCTGCTCATGTTCTAAACCAAACCTGGTTCAAATAGTCACAGATTTAATGTGGAGAGGTTCAGCAGTGAAACAGCTCATCAGAGAAGGAGTGTTTTATTTTTATTTTGTATTTATACTTCCTGTGTTATTAGGAGGGGGTCAGGGTGGTCCCTGGTCAGGAACTGGTTTTCTTCTGAATTCACATTCCAAATCAAACATGAACGCAGCAGGAGTCTATAAACAAGGCGGTAAATCTGGACTGTCCTGCTACAAACTGACCTGCAGGTATTTCTTCCTCTGGAGCTGTAGAGTCTGATCTGTGATGACAAGTCTCCTGCTGCTCCTACAACTCCACTCAACACCTGCTGCTCGAGGTTTCTGCTCCTTAAAAGGAAGTTATTCCTCTCCACTGTCGCCAAGTGCTGCCTTTGGTGGAACTGTTCGGTCTTTCTCTGTAATTATAATAATCTAAAGAATATAGTCTAGACCTGCTCTATATGAAAAGTGCCTTGAGATAACTTCTGTTGTGATTTGGTGCTATATAAATAAAACTGAATCGAATAGAACAGGTGTGTGGTCAGTCTGACTATCACCTGGATTAAACTAGTTTTGCATCATATTTCAATCAGGAGTGATTTCAGTGCTTAGACCAACACAAAGTGGATCATCATGGGAAACAATCAGATGTATGTGGAGGTGGTGAAGGATGGAGCCTGAGGCTGGGACGTCTTTATGAGAGGGAAACTTCTGATCAAAAAGTTCAGTTGGACGTCACGGTGCTGAATGACTGAACTGTCTGGGAGAAAATTATGCTCAAATAAGATCCTTTAAAAGTTTGCAGAGATCCACGAGACCTTGAACAACCTTCAGTCTTTGTGTGGCGGCTTCATGTCCTCCTCCTCCTCCTCCTCTGTAAAGGTCTCCGCTTGTTCCTTCTCCATACTAATGCGTCTCCTTCTGTCTGCGGGTGTTTCTTTCATTACTCACGCTCGGCCGTTGTGTCGTCGCTGTAGATTTTCAGTTCCTCTGTGAGGAGACAGACAGAGCTCCCACTCCGTCGAGCTGCTGACCTTTCTGTGATGTATGGGGTCATCAGATCTGCTGCTCTGCCGTTTACCAGATTTATGAGGCTGTCTGCTGTAAAACATCCTGACCTATGCAAAGGATGGGACTTCTGGAGTTTTTGGAGATTCTGGAGATTTCAACATTTGTACGAGAGCAGAAAGAAGAAGAATTGGAGATGGTTTTCAGACAAATGCTGTTGTTATTGTTTTAACTTATAACAATAAAACACTAAGAAGTGGAGATAGGAAAGTGTTGTTGAGTTTTGCCGAGCTGCAGTCGGCTGCAGTTGGTGAGTGGCCTGTTCATGCTGCAGCTCCAGAAAGAAGCTGAAAGAAGTGGTATGAAAGTAAACTCAGATGGTTTTTAGTTTTTAAAACCACAAATAAATCTGTAGTGTAAAATATAGTCATTAGCCAGAAATGACTGTAGTTAGCCGACAGTAACGAGCCTATTTAGTTTCAGCTCTCTTGCTTGATTTTTACTTCTGTGTCTTATCGACACCATAGCCTGACGTCACCCCCTGGAAATGTAGTGGTACATTCCAGTTGTATTTAGAAGCTGCACTGTCCTGTCGTCCAACATTTATCAGCTCCAACAGAAACCACTGCCACCTAGTGTTTGGAGGTGTAACTGCGGAGCGACACCAACTGATCAAGCTTTAGTCTCTCGCCGCAACACATTGTGTCGTCCGTGTTTTATTTTCAGGAAATTGAAATCAGTCCAAACACTCATACAGTATCGTCTTCATCTCTCCCTCCTCCTCCTCCTTCTCTCCATCCCCTGATTAAATTGGTTGTTGCAGGCTGTTTGCCAAACATCAGTCTGGACAAACACAATTATCCAGCGGGGTTTTAGTGCTCGTTGTGTCTCCGTCTGCAGTTCACATCAGGACGAGTGTTTTTCCTCCTACAGCTTCATCAGTGCTGAGTAAACACCTGAAAATATATCAACCCTGCGTCTCAGCCCTCGATCTGACTCGTCACGGCTGTTTCCTGACGCCCACTGAGCTGTGGAGATGATTTTTATAGACTGACAGTGACAGGTTGACATCTGTCAGTTTCTGCAGAGAAATATGGAAAAAACAACAACACACAATAAAACTAAAGAGGGAACCAAACTGTCACTACTAATGTTATCACAACTATAATCATCCAGATTTTATCTTATAAATATCCAACGCTGAGTCTGCACACACGGCGGACGACGATGTCTCGTTTGTTGTGTTTCTGTCTTCAGTTGGCTTTCTTCCTGATTATCTGCCATGTTTGTTTACTCTGTGGTCTGTGGAGCTGAGAGAGTCCAGACTCTGGTTGTTGGTGGTGAATCTGTTAGTGTGCGGTGTGGCTGTGTTGGTCTTCTCTGTGCACATCACACACTATAAGAACACAACTGTGAAATCCGATGTCGTCGTGTGCGTGCTCTCTCATGTTTTCTACATCAGGTGAGATTTAAAAAAAGGTTTAACCTGAACCAAGAGCTCTGAGTCTGAACAGAACATGTATCTGTGACTCGTCAGAGAGATCATAAAAACATCATCCAGCAATAGTGTGACCAAGACCAAGAGCAAAGACCAGACGACCAAAGAGCTGATGATAAGAACATCATGTGCAGAGCAGAACCTCATCCTTTTATACAGCGCAGAAAGGCACATTAACACTAATAACATGCTGTAACTCTGAACAAAGTTTCCCTCCTGTGTGACTTCTCTCTCCAGAGAAAGCCAGACCTCCTCTGGTGTCGGTCTGAGAGCAGCAGGGTTCAGGTGAGGACGAGACTCTTTCAATCATTTCCTGCAGGGAACTCATCAGCACTATTCAGACCTCCATGTCTCATAAAGGCCGTGTGATTAGCTGCTGCAGAACGAGGCTCAGGTGTGCAGAGACGGACCTGAAGCCTTTAATCTGCTGCTCTGATCAACGTGCAGGAATCTGGAACATCTCAGACGTACGTTTAATGTGTTTCAAACATAAGACGCCACTCGTCGTCACAAAGCTGTAAACATGAGCACAGGTTTGGTTTGAGGAAGGAGAGAGAAATGGCAGAATAAAAACAACTTCAGTTCACGGTGGTTAGTTAAAGATATTTTTAGTTTGTGGCCGAGTGACGTAAAAAACTGAAGGAGAATGAAACAGCTGCTGCTGAATAATCTGATAAAAATCAGGACAAAGAGAGAGGAGGAGGGGGAAGTGTTTAAGGATGGAGGGATGTTAGAAACAGAAAGTAGAGGATCAGTGAGGTGTGAGATTTACAGACTTCTTTACATTTTCATTCAAATCAGAAGAAAAAAGGAAAACGCTTTTTAAACTCAGGCAGAACAAAGAAACAATAACTTCCTGTTATTGATCTGAGACTTTTATTTAAAGGGTTACTGAAATGCAAATGTTTCTGCAGGAGTGAACAAACAACAACCAGCTGAAAGAAAAAGGGTTAAAAATCAGGTTAGAATGAAGAGTTAACCTTTGAGTCTTACAGAAATCTGATTCACTCAGTTCTCCTCTGACATAAAGACAAACTTGTATCTGTCTCTTAGTGAAGTGATCGGACGTCAGTCATCCTGCTGCAGAGGAGCAGTGGAACGAGGAGAGAGGATCGTATCACAGAGTGTGAACAACCTCGCTGATAAAATCCTTCATCAGATCAGATTCATTCAGCTCCTCAGTGAGTCTGAGCTGAACGAGAAAAAAAGAAGTGACTGTGAAGGAGGAACCAGCCTCAGGACAAACCTTTACCCAGAGATCAATTCGATTTTTGGCCGTTCATGTTGTTCACCAGGTCAGATTAGCCAATCAGAAAGCCAGAAATTACTTTTTGCTGTATCTCGGTCAGAGAGCACAGGGTACACTCCAAACACCCCCCCACCCCCCACCCCCTATTAAAGTCCTCAGGTCTGATTATCTGATGGTTGTAAAGATGATCTTATCAGATTCTCCTGTGGTGTGAGGTGTATTCAGAGTGATTTTACCCTCCATGATCTAAAATAGTGCCAGACTTTTCATCCCAACACCACATCACTGTCCTTTGATTGTATCACACCATAAGACTCGTTCATTTTCCCTGACGTTCATGTCAACACTGTGAGAGTAAGTGGTTCAGAAGTTCATCAGATGAAACCACACAGAGACAAAAATCTATTTCACCTCAGTTACAGCTCATCAGGCTGAGTGATGTTAAATCATTTCTAATAATGATACACGGTACGTCATGATAGAAAATAAATATGCAAAATTACAATACAAAATAATGAAGTCAAAAACATCAAAAACTAACTCTGGTTGTTTACAATTAAAATGAACTCCTTTACCTTTACTGAATAAATATATTCCTGAAAGAGAGTACTCTTTTTATTCATAAGCTGCTACCACATTGCACCACCACCTCTGCTGTATATAGGTTTGAGTTACATATTTTATATACTTTAGTATATTTTATTTATTGTACATTTTAAATCTTATTTTTATTTTAGAGAAATGTTGTTTTGATTTTTCTGTTTGCCCTGCACATAGAGATAATTGACAATAAAAACATCTTGAATCCTGAATCGTTTCCCTTAAATATGAGGAGTGAGGTTTAGAGCAGTAAAGGAGCAGAGTCGTCTGCAGGACACAGAGGAGGAGGAGGAGGAGGAGGAGCCTCAGAGGAAGCCTCCTTTCTTCTCTGTTTCCCTCTTTGTAGCTGCTCTTCCCTCCCTCCCCTCCTCCTCCTCTTCTCTCTGGGAGGTTCAAACCCTCCAGTAGCTCCTCCACC
This sequence comes from Lates calcarifer, assembly GCF_001640805.2. Taxonomy (NCBI): domain Eukaryota; kingdom Metazoa; phylum Chordata; class Actinopteri; family Centropomidae; genus Lates; species Lates calcarifer. The sequence goes on along the minus strand of NC_066835.1, from coordinate 22,840,175 downwards.
TGCCTCCACCCGGCTCCGGCCGCCCCGTCGCCTCCTGACCTTGACTTTGAACATGAAATCTCTGCCCGACAGCAGAGGAGGAGAGAGGGAGGTCACACTGTGGAAGAGAGAGGATGTGGGGAGGGAGGGAGGGGGAGAAATCTAAGACACAGAGAGAGAATTATCAATAAAAACACCAAGACGATGAAGAAAGGGAAAAATCCACGATGTGAAGAATATCGACTGGAAACAGAAACAAGAGAAGGATGTTCTCTGTTCAGACAGAACCAGAAAGTGTTGGTTAAAAACTGAACAGGGACAAAGGAGAAAGACAGAGGACGACAGTTTGATGAAACAGAGGGAAAATGGACGTAGAGATTCAGATCAGATACCAGGTTTAATTTTGGATCCAGTTCTGATTCGATAAATATCAGATTCACTGAACTGTGGTTTTGTTAAATGAAACATTTAAGTTTCTGCCATGTTTATGTCATAAGTGATGGATGGTGGAGATAATAAGACTCTCTGTGTTAAAAACAATTTGCATTGACAAGAATCATCCCATCAAATCTGAGTTTAATCACAGTGAAAACATGAACTCTGATGATGTGGAGACAAACCAGAGTCTGTACTCAAACTGTTTGTGTATTGTTGTAAAACCAGACCTGAGGATCTGAACTGGTGAAACCACTCGATTGTAAGCTGATCAACATATTTATTTCTGAATCAGGACCTTCAGTGTTTGAATCAACAGTCTTCCATCCATCGTTTTCTGATTATCGATGGCAGCAGGCTAAGTGAAGTATTCCAGACGTCCCTCTCCTTAATGTTTTCCACGTCGTCCTGGAGGATCAGATGAGACATATAATCCCTCCAGTGAGTTCTGGGTCTACCCTGAGGTCTCCTCCTGGTTGGACCTGCCTGGAAAACCTCCAGGGGGATCCTGATCAGACATCCGAACCGCCTCAACTGGCTCGTCGACGTGAAGGAGCAGAAGCTCTTCTCCGAACTCCTCACATTATCTCTAAGGCTGAACCCAGACACCTGCAGAGGTAACTCATTCCTTCTTGTATCTGTGATCTCGTTCTTTCGGTCACTACCTAAAGTTCGTCATACCTGAATTGTTGAACTGTAGATCGAGTTTTGTCTTTCAGCTCAGCTCCTTCCTCACCACGATGGTGTGGTACGACGACGACATAACTGTTGATGCTGCACCAGGCACGAGTCGATCTCCCACTCCGTCGTACTCCACGATACTTCAGTCTTCCCCAAACCGTTTTCCAGCTGAGAACCTCTTTGCATTTGGCTGCAAATTCAAGGAGATTCAATAAAACATCACTGAATCCCAAATTAAGAGAGAGAGACTAAACAGATTTAGAAAAGAATAAATCAATAAAAGTAAAGACACATATACTTACATACGATTAGGGTTTATTTAAAAAGAAAGTGAAAAGACTCAAAGCTGGAGGTGCAGAAAAAGGTAGAAATATGAAAAGAGATGATCGGAAAGTGATAAAAGACAGATCTAAGACCAGGGTTAAAAGAAACAGAGGGAGGGCCAGAAAAAAAGAGGAGAAAATACATTTGACCCTGTGACATGTGAATAACAAAAGAGAGGAGGAGGAGGAGAAAAGAGAGGAGGACTCAGTGTGGTTCCACGGAGAACTCCTGCACTAATTAAAGACCTGCAGAGCTTCAGATGAGACTTCAGCCAATTATCTTGAAACTGAGACCGAGTTCTCAGAGGGAGATCGACCTGAAGAGACCGCCGGCTGATCCGAGTTCAGCTCTGGACAGGGCGAATGTTAAGACAGCTGGAATCAGGTTCATTTCACTGAGAAATTTCAAATTTTACTTGTTCAGAGCTTTCTTTTTTAATAAAAGAAAAAAACCAGACTGGTTGCAGCAGGTTTTTACTGAGGGAAGCATCTAACTAAGACTGAGCATGGTTGGTTCAACTATGGTTACACCTGGTATTGCTATAGTTACACTTGGTATTTTGAGCCTATAAAACTGAGACTAAATAATGATGCAGACACATGTTCACTTCCTGATTAGTCACAACATATCCTTCCCTGATTGCTGGTGCGAACGTTAGCAAGCTAAGCTTCATGTTTCAGTTGTCGGTTCTTTTCTGTGCTGCCCAGCTGAGGTGAATAAAGCTGGACTTAGCTAGCTAACTTCACCTAGCTAAGGAGAAAACAGACGGACATATCTGTTTTTGCTATTTTTGTGGAGCACAGAAAAGAACTGACAAACATTAAGATGTGGCTCATAGCAAGAAACACCCTGTAAAACCCGGAGCTTATATCAGGGGGACCTGCTTTTTACCAGTGGGTGCTAACGTTAACTAGGTTAGCTGGCTAATGTTAGTACCTGCTGGTGTCAAACTTTGGTCTGTGTGGGTTTTCAGATCCAGGTCATAGGAGTCATAAGTGCCAGAGTTGAAGTCATCTGGTCGTCTCTCGTTTCTTGAAGACGTTTTACCTCATCGGAAACATCCTCAGCTTGGTTGACAGGTTAGCTAGCTAATGTTAGCACCTGCTGGCTTCAAAGCAGTAGAATGACACTTAATAATTTTTTGGACTCAGCTCTGTTCGAACAACATGGGACTCAGCACTGTAGCAACTGGAAAACAGGAAAGACTTAGAGAAGTTGGACCAGGAAACAGCCTCAGATCGACTGTGAAGCTAAAATCTCCTCGTCGTCTGTTTCCTCTGAGACCGGCAGCAGAGCCTCTGACCTGCTCCAGTTTGGTTTATGTTTCCATTTCAGCCAATATTCTGTAGTTTCATCTTTATTTTCAGATTAAAAATGTATACTAACACATATAAACCCAGTGTTGAGATTGGAGGTGTTTTGCAGGATGTTTGGTAACAAACAGAGTGATGGTGCAGATGCAGAGTGATTCCTTGTCTGACCTGAAACTAAATGAGATGTTGGAAAAATAAAAGAGTAAAAGTTTAATGAAAGCTACTGAACTTCAGAGAGAAACAGAGAGAAGATGTGAAAGAGTTTCTGACTTTATTAAAATGTGGGATATGATTTAAATATCAGTCATTTGTGCTGAGCGTATGCTGCGTTAGTTGAAGGTGATTGAATTCCCTCCTGTTGGTTTTAATCGTCTCCTCAGCAGAACAAACCAAACATCTCCATATCAAAGACGTTCCTGTTGACCTGATTCTCTGATGAAGAACTGGAGCATCAAACTTTCCCTTCATCACACTGTTTTTCTACCAAAACTCTGTGAACTCTGAGCTTCAGTCCTCGGCTCAGGAGGCCATCACCAACAGAATCCAGCTCTGCTCTTCAGCTCATCTCATTTACATTTTTACAAGTTTGATAAAAACTTCTGGTTCTTCTTGTGGTTTTTGAGATAAACTGAAGGAAAATTCAATTTTCATGGAGTTTTTGTGAGGTTTAATGATTCTTTATGATCAACCTGCAGCTGGAAAACAAACACAGAGACATTGTTAAGTAGAAATAGACAAGTTGCTGTTATCTTTGTGTTTTCTACCAACAGACAGTGTTGCTTTGTTTCAGCCTCAGTGTTTCCCTGATGTTGAAGGAGTTTACCTGTAAATTAACAGACATTATGTTTACATTCAGTGTTAGTCACGTGTATTTCCATCCTCATGAAACATCGACAAAGCTCCGTAGGGAACCTTTCACCTCGTCAGTATTTCTGAACTGTCATCAGACGAAAGTTTCCAAGCTGTAGGAAAAAAAAGGAGACATTTTATTCGCTGGACCTGATCTGGACTTTGCAGAATTGTGCAACGTTGACCTCGTGTCACAGATTCAATCAGGGATAATTTATACAGTTATTGTTGTCAGGTTTCATCTGTCTGACGTCTGAGGACTGTTGCAGGATTCGTCGAAGATTTAGATCCTTCACAGCTGTGACTAAGACTTTGTGGTGTGAATGGATGTTTTTGCAATCACAACCTTTTCTGGTGAAAGCATCGGAAAAGTGATCTGTCAGGGAGTACTGGTGCAAGTGCTGAAAAAAGTCGTATATAAATGTGAATAATACCATGATAATCTGTGTCCTACATCCACGCTACTGCCAAAGAAGTCTGGTCCTCCTCTCCAGTCTTCAGTGTATATATACCTGTATACCTCACAGGTCGGTTTGTTTTTTTGTCTTGTCTGACTTAAAGATTTTTGACCTGCCCTTGTTTTCTCTGTGCTTCAAGTCCGCCTTCTCCCACCAAACAAACTCTTCCGTTACCTTGCCAGTCATTCTGGATATCTGCCCTGTTCCACCCAGAACAGTCTGAACCTCCAGGGCTCCAGACTCCTCCTTTGAGAACAACCTTTGTTCTCAAATCTCAACTCATAATCTCAAATCTTTGTTCACATTTCTCTGGACATATTTTGTGTCTGTGTCTGAGTTTGCATTGAGGCTTCAGTTACGTCCAGTACAGATACAGACTCTGTGAATAAAGAGACAGCAGAGACTCAGAATGAAGACAGGACGTTATAAAAAGTGTAAATAGTTGAGGTTCAGGTATGTCAGCTCCTCTCTGCTGGGTCAGGTGTTTGACTCTGGACAGGTGAGGTTTAATCGCTCCAGCATCTCTGGTTGGAGTTTCGGTCTGACAAGACTTCACATCGTTTCACCTGAACCTTTGTGGTGTTTTGTGCACTCGCTGAATGAATGAATGAATGAATGAATGGGGCAGTAGCTCAGGTGAGAGGTTAGGCTGACAATGTCATCAGCTTTAAAGCCAAGCGTCCAATCAGCACGCGGTGTTTCATATCTGGACATCAGAGACGAAATAAAACCAAAATAAAACCAAAATAAAACCACTGCAGGAACATGTGGGGAATCTAATCTTCTATTTTCTTTACACGAGTTGAAAAAGAAAACGTGTTCCAGAAGCAAAAAGCCCAAAATCTTAAAATCAGCTGGTGCATTAAAAACTTCCCTGCATCTCTTCTTCTCCTTCCTCTGTTCCCACGTTCTCCCTCTCTACTGTACGTCTGACCTCTGACCCCTGAGATATCTGTGACGTTTCCACAGTGACCCCCGACCCCCCCACCCCCCCGCTGCTGTGACAGAGACAGCAGACGTTAGGGGAGTAAACAGACACACAATGTGAGTGTAACCCTGTGGTCGTTTTCCCATGATGCTCTGACACGTCGACGACAGACGAACACAAACACACTCGCTGACATAAAGTCACATGGCGGAGAGAGGAAGGAAAGGAAGGAAGGAGTTTGATTAGGAGACATGAAAGGAGACGAGGGAGGGAGGTGGAGGATGAATGGTGCTAATTAGAGCAGAGAAGCTGTAATTGCAGTTGGCTCGTTAATGAACAGAAACCTGACACTGTTCCATCACACACACACACACACATCTAGCATCAGCACTAATTTCTCCTCTTGTTTCAGTTTGACGCTGCCAAACAACAACAGGTGGAAAATGTCAAAGTGTGTGTGTGTTTGTTTCCAAGTGTAAACAGCTGCAGAAGCGACTGTGCAGACTCAGTGTGTGTGTGTGTGTGTGTGTGTGTGTGTGTGTGTGTGACTGACATCAGTGTAATCAGCAGGTTTTGGAGAAGTGGTTGATTTTTCCTGTTAATTGCTCGTTAAGGAGAAACGTCCACTGACTGTCGACGACTTCACAAAAATCTGACAGTTACCCGTAAAAGAACCCTGAATATCTGTAGTTGATTTCAGGTCTGGTTGTTTTTTATTCATGGTGACTGAACTCGATTCGTGTCAAACAAAATAAAGTAAAAACCAGTAGAAAAGTCCTCTGCAGAGTCGTGTATTTACAGCAGCGACAACAATTTTCTACAAACAGCAGAAACTCTGCAGATAAAGTCGTCGTCTTGTTCGCAGCTCAGTTATAAATCCTCTGTTAACTCTGTAACTCCGGCAGTCTCTGCTTCACCTGTGCAGCTCCCAGCAGGTAGAACTCACCTGAGCTGAGAGGATCAGAGAGGACGACAGGAACAAGTCGCTCTGTCCATCAGGTGTTTGCTCCATCGCTGTTAGTTTAAGACCAGATTTGGTTGTAAAGTTTACAGCCTGTTGCTGCAGCTCAAACGACTTGTTGACTGACATTTTGTGAGTCGACTCGTGGTCCTGATCCGGCTGACCGTCGAACAAAAATCAATATTTTGATCTGTAGAACTCGGTTAACGACACAGATCTACACACAGTTTATGGTCTGAACTCACCTCATGTTTAAATCTCCATCAGTGAACATGCTCTGAAGAGCAGAGTGTTCAAGACTGTACAAACATCTTCATGGTTTCTGTTTGTCCTCCTGTGTCTCCTTCAAGAATTTAATCTAACAGATTCTTCACTGTGATGATTCATCTCAGGTGCAAACAGGACAGCTGGCCTCTGATTGGCTGATTCACCTCTGTCACCACTGTAATTACTCTCTCACACACACACACACACACACTCAGCCTCCTGCATACTAATGAAGCAGCAGCCCACAGTCGAAGCTAAATATGGTTTTAATGAAGAGAAGCTCTCCTGCAGCTCCTTTCACATCTTCTCCTCCTCCTCATCATCCATCCCCTCCTCTCCTCCCTCTCTCCCTCCCTTCAGTAATCACTGGTTCAGACCGACCGACCGCTGATTTAAAGTCTGTTTACTCTTCAGAGGTGAGAGAGATCTGATGGGAGTTTATACAGCAGTGTGTGTGTGTGTGTGTGTGTGTGTGTGTGTGTGTGTGAGTCACATGACCTTGAAACGTCCTGGTCAACAAGGAAAGTGAGACGTTATTAAAAACAGAGGCGCAGAGCTGAAATCAGCTGCTGGTGTTTTGCTGCATAGTTTTAACATTTATGTCCTGGTGCATGCTGGGATATCATCCAGCCACTGGCCCCCTCTGGATCCTGAGACGGGAAAAAGACGCCCAGAGATTCCAGCTGTTCGTCCTCTGCAGCAGCAGGAGGTCAGTTTGTTCAGAGGATGAGTGGAAATGACCTGATCCACCATGAGCAGCACAAGGTAACAGTGGAGAGGAAAAACCTCCTTTAAGAGGCAGAACCGGACTCAGGGTGGGAGGGGCCGTCTGCCTCCACCAGGACAGGGGAAGGAGAACATAGTGTAATGTATGATGCCACAACGATAGCTATAAAAATAATAATGACAGTTGTAATAGTAACAGTAAAAGCAATGACACTAATAAATTTTAAATGTAAGAACAGCTGTCGAGCAGGACTGTGGGAGCAGCAGGAGGCTTCATCACAGATCAGAGGAGTTTATTATACACTCCTTGGTAGCAGCATTCAAAGTCCTCTATATTTCACCTTGCTCCTCTGAGTCTGCTCTCATGTTCTCCACAAATTTATCAAAATGATTGTCAAGGATATGGACTCTCAGGGACGATGGTTCTTCACCAGAGCTTCAACTGGTTCCACATCATTTTCAACCCAAGAAGCCCCGGACCACTGTGACAAATCAAAAGCAACTGTGAAATAAAGCCTTCACACTTCATGTGGTTTCTGGTTTTATTGCTCAGAGTTGTCACTTCTCAGTCTGTAGACATCGAGGTTCACATCAGGACGTCAGAGCTCAGACTCATCAAATAAACAGACTAAGTTTTATAACATTAGTGGTCTGTGATTCAGAGGTCAGAGCTGTTTGTGTTTAATTCTGACTCAGTTTCTAAATCTGAACCAAGAACAAAAACATCTCTGGTTCCTTCTGTTCCAGTCTGTTGATCTTTTTCTGTTTATCAGCTAACTCCCTCCTTCCTGACCCCGCGACCTCTGACCTCCGACAAATCCCACCGATCCAGCTGGTGGAAGTGTTTTTATCTGCGGTTCTCAGGGAAGTGGATGTGAGCGTTGGCAGCCAGCCACGACCTCTTCTCTCTGTATGTTTGTTTGTTTGCTCTCAGAGGAGGAATTTAACCATCGACTCCCTGAACTGAGCTGAACGCACGGCCGAGGAAACAAACCCACACCTTTATCTGAGAAAATATAGTAAACACAACAAAGTATTTGCTCTGAAACATCAATCTTTACTGTCACTGAACATCAGACGGCTGTAGGACTGTCCTCACTGACAGAAATATTCTCCTTTTCTAGAGTTTACTCAAACTTGTCCCTACTTTCTAAAAACCTCCAAAATGTCCACAAACATCTGAACTGTATAAAGCTGTCCATAACAAAATGTCGTCACCCTCCCAGACAAATTCCTCACTTTCCAAAACTTTGCTCACTTTCGAGGAAACGAATGTTGTGATCAACGACAACATTAAGCCACCTGTCTAATATGAAGTGATCATTACAGAAGCAGAATCTGTTGCTGTCACTCCATTTTCTTCAGCTCGTTTTATGGCAGTAATTTATTTCTGTCATCGTTCAGGATCTTTGGGAATCTGATAGATTGCACAGCAGCTTCCACCATGTTCACAGCAGGAAGAGAGATAAGTTAGCTTGTAGCAGTGATAGAACTGAACAGGCGTTTTGATTTTGACTGTTGCATGCTGGGATTGCAAGTCGTTAACTACCAGACCTCTATAGTTTTATACGCTCAGAATTCGTCCTTCTTTAGAGACACTGCTGCAGTTTTTTTTCTCTGTTCAGGTCAGTCAGTGAGGTTTTATTTCCATTCCTGGTTTCTTTCAGTAAAAGTTACTCTCAGCTTATTTTACACGTCATGTTTTGGCTATATATATGTCTTTGATTTGAATGTCATCTTCCAGACTTTCTCTCCCTGTATTTTACCTCATCCTTTCAAATAAATACATTTATTTTAGCAAACACATCTGGTTCCATGTTGCTTCCTTCTCCCATAACGAGCTGGGTCCTAACACTATAGAGCCATAGAAAGACCAGTGTGTGTGTGTGTCGGTCCAGGTCCTGGGAACCAGCAGATCTGGACCTCCAGGGTCAGGAGGAGGGGGGGTCTGTCTGGTGAGCTCTGCCCAGGAGAGAGAACAGCTCAGTAGGCTGAAAGAAGAGCGAGACCCCCGACTCTCTCTGAAGTTTCAGCTCCAAAATAAAAACTGACTTCAACGCTTCATCCACATTTCTCTGACCTTTACCGCTCTGCTGCTTCATGACCTTTGACCTCCCCTTGGATGTGGGAAAGAGGAAAGAGGAAACACAATTTCCTCAAAAACACAAGAAGGAAAAAAACCCTCAGTGAACCTGGTTTATAATCAGAACTCGTTCACTTCACAGCTGTTTTTTTTTTCCCTCTAATTTTGCTTGTTTCCTGCAGATCAGCTCGTGGCGTTCTCCGCGGGGGAAGCAACATCTCTGAAAAGAGAATTGAACATGAGAGTTTCCCTGCAGGGATCAGCACAGGTACACATGGTATTATTAGAATTTATTCACTATAATATTCACACACAGACAAACACACAGTACAGCAGCTATTAAAATGCTTCAGTCAGGAGAGACTGACGACCAGAGGCTGCAACAACATCTATCCTGGAGTTTAACTGTGACTCTCCCAAAAGGAGGAGCAGTTAGGTTGAAACAGAGAACAGGAGGAAGAATAAGGGAAAGAGAACATAGTACAGATTTCATGTAGAGATGTAAGTAATATTAATAATAGTTATGTTAGCTATAATAATGACAGTTATAATAGTAATAACGGTAAGAGCAATAACATCTGAAATGTAAGAACAGTCGTCGAGCAGGATTGTGGGAACAGCAGGAGGCTTCATCACAGATCAGACTCTGCAGCTCCAGGCAGAACCAACAGAGTCAGGACAACATGGACAACAGGTACTAAATACTGAGCTTAACTGATGCATGGAGACTGACCCAACCCTCTGAAGGTAAAGTGCTAACAGGAGGAAGCCTGACGGTGCTAACTGAGAGTTCAGGCATAAAGATGTTTTTGTTTGTCTATGATACTGTTATGTGTATAAATTACCCCAAATTCACAGTTACTTCCTGTTGATTCCCATTAATTTCCATCAATTCCCATATATTCCTGTTAATTCCCATGGAAAGTTTCCAACTTGGAATATTCCATAGCTTAACTTCCCATAGAAAGTTTCTGGAAATATTCCACCTCAATTTCTAGACTAACAGATAAAAACAGTGAAATAGTGTCGGTCATGTACCTGCAGGCCTGTCTGAATATTGTCCCTTCTCTGAGCCCGTACGACTGTTCTCAGTTTGACAGTAACGTGCCATCACTCTGCACCTGAGCTCTGACCCCACAGAGAATAATCAACAGAAACACCTCCTCCATCAGATCTTTCCTGTAAAACTCCAGAGCCTGATTCTGTCTTCTTCTTGTTGTGTAGTTTTGGTTTCCTCCCTGCAGAGCAGCCTCGCAGCGTTCTCTTCAGGGAGAAAAATCTCTGCAGCGGAGGTAAAAACTCTTCTTTCAGCCCTCAGAAGACAAGTTTGGGGGTAAAATAGATTAACTTTGATATTCTAATGAGGGGTTTCACCAGGATCTAAAGCAGGTCAGGGCACTGGAGGATCAAAGACAAACAGCGCTGTATGCTAAACAGGTCTGTGGATCCAGACGGGGGGACGCTACAGTCGTGGTGTTTGTGGAGAATTAACTGTTGTAAGGCAGATTTTACATCCCAGAATATATTAACAGGAAAACTAACTTTACCAGACTGTTTCTTCTGGAGCTACACATGCTAATGTCATGCTAATGTCAATGCTAATGTCAATGCTAACAGCGTTGGTTAATGAGTTGTTTCTGTTGCCTTCAGGCTGTTTGGTGAATGTTTGATGGAAACTAAAATTCATCTACTGTTTGTTGTCAGGCAGATTTTTTAAATGAATGTAAATATATTCAAACAGTCAAACTTTTCTGGGCTGTGATATGGTTTTTGTTCCCAAAACTCTCATAAAAACTGAATTTACTGAGCTCAGAAAAGATTTTCAGGTCGAAAATTAAATATTTAAAAGCCCATCATGGTACAATTCAAGTTTATTATGTGTAGAAAAGTTGTACAAAAAACTTGAGAATGTCTTAATAACAAATTTGTTTACACACATTTAACTTGCCAACACATATTTTAAGACTGATTTTGGTCGTAAAAGTAGTTTGATTTGTAGTTTTACTCAGATGTTAACAAATAACATTATTTTTGAACCTGCATTTTATTTTCTCATATTTTTCACACTGACAGACTCAGATTGTTATTGTCTGACAACATTATGAATAGCATTCCTACAGAGACAGAGCTTCATTCACAGTTCGTCACAATGCAGCATAGCATTGTTTTCGTCATTAAAGGTTCTGTCTAATTTCCTCCAGAGAAACTTATATATAACTGTACGTTTCCAGGAAGTTAAACTACACACCTGTTAAATAAAATCTTAAAGATAAATCTCAGTCTTCTGCGATGTCCAGACCCCAACCTTATACGAAACTCTGTTAAATTAAAGGTTATTTTGCCTGCGAGCAGCAGAAATATAGTTACAGTGAGAGGCTTTGAAGAAGTCATTCACGGGTTAATGATCGCTAACGGCTGCTTTAATATCAAATTAAAATCCTTCAAAGGAATATTTTATCCTCTTAGTTTCCCAGCAGGCAGACCTCAGGTGTTTATCAGCTGACTCTGGATCAGAGAAGACGACTTTTTAGTTTTTTAAATGTTTTCAGAGAGAACAGACAAGGTGTCGTCTCACCTGGTGGTTAGTTAACACCTGAGATATTTTTGTGAAAATAAGGACATCGTTTGTGAAAGAGAGGACAGCTTAGAAAAGACATTTTGGAAAATTTGTCCATGTGTGGAAAAGTCATTTTTAAAAACTGGGGACATTTCAAAAGTGGGGACATCTGCTTTTGGAAAGTGAGGATGTTCTTTAGAAAACAAAACAAAAAAAAGTATGTTGAGATATTGTGTTTTTAAAGGCAGATATTTATTTTGTAAAGTGAGGAAATTTTGTTGCAAATAATATCTGAATTATGGGTAATATTTAAAATTGATTGTCGACAGCTTCATTTCACTTTTCCTGCTTCTCCGCCATCACACCTGAACACCAGTCAAGTTTATAGGTCTGTGAAATGTCGAGAACAAAGCACAGAGTCAGATATCAGAGCTGTATTTATTGTATTAGTTTGAGATTTTCTGGTGATTGAGCAGATTTGTGAATATTAGAAGACGTCTGGTATAAACAGAGCGGAGCTGCCTCTGCCTGTGCGAGTTCATAAAGCTGATCGACCTGCACGAGTGTTGATCTAAAATCCAATAAGAGCTACAAAGACTTCATAAAGAATTCACAGATCCTGCTCGGCGAGGTGGGCAACTGTTTTTATTTCTCATTTCACATGATGAATAAAATATGAAGCTCGCACAGAGGTCTGATAGAAAAAAACCTTCCTCTGTGATCAGCTGCATGTTCACACTCTGATGTTGTGTGTCTTTGTGTGTGAACAGGAGAAATTATTAAAGAAGGAGAGTCAGCTGTAAAAATGGCCTCAATGGGACTAAGACTTAATCAGTCTAACCAGCCAATCATAGTCAGCTTAGTCCACTTCAGCCCAGAAACTGCTGAGTGTCACGACTGAACTAGGACATGAACCCAAATGCACGACTCAGACTCAAAGTACAAAAAATTAACAATCTTTATTAGACAAAGTAACAACACAAAATCACTCAAGGCGAGGAATCCAAAAGGGTAACAAAAGTACCACAGAACAAAAGTATCAGAGAACAAAAGTACCAAAATCGCTCGTGAGGAGGCAAAACACTGGGTAAAGAATCAACAAAAAAATCACTCAAAAGGAGGCAAAAACTACTAAACAAACAAGGCAGAATAAGGCAAACACAAAGGATCAAAAACCTGGCATGACTAGGACTGGAGGTGTAGACTGGCTTGGCTCAAGGCGAACTAACACAGGACAAAGGGAGACGCAGACTCTAAATAGACACAAGGTAAGGGGAAACAGGTGGAGACAATCAGGGTGGGGCAGCAATCAGACAGGCGGGAAACACATGAGGGGAAGAGGCAAGTGACCTGAAACAAGGAGAGTAAGATTTCAAAATAAAACAGGAAGTCACAAGACAACATGAAGACAGGACAACACAACAGTGACTTAACATTTCCTGGACATGACACTGAGTCATCACCAACTGTTCATAAACCAAAACTCATCAAACAAACCCTCACAGCTCAAAAACTACAAGTCCCATCAGCACAGTGTGTTCACTCTGAGCTCCACAGAGCTTCAGAGCTCAGTTTAACATGGCAGTCTATGGGACTGTGGGTCAGCGCTCTCTGTGTTTGGAGGAGATTTATTCACAAACTGTGAGTCATGTGACAATGGGAGTCACACTGGGTGAGAGAGGACACATTTCTCTACGTCTTCATATAGAAAGTGTCTGTGTAGGTTGGAAACTGTGGGAATTAAAAGAGGTTTGAATCAGATTTTTATGGTAAAATGTTCAGAGGTGACAGTTAGAGTGATGATGTCACACACTCTAACCCTGAACATTCCACACAATACACACCCATTATAAACTCTGACACGGTAAAATAAAAACATAAAACTTAAACTGTGATTTCATTAAAACTATAACAGCTATCAACATGAAGATTCAACTGAAAACAGGCTCAGGTCATGTGACCTGTTTAAAGTTTCAGCCATGTTTCTATGTGAACGTATGAGGAAATAATGTGGCTCCAAAGAAGGGTGGGTTTGAACATTTTCGTAATGACTTCCCGTTCATTTTCAATGGAAAATTTTCTGCAGTTACGATTTACGTCGTCATGGTTACTAAAAACAGAGCTGTATTCCTGATTGAACCGCATGTTTTGACGTATGTTTTGCTGCGTTTTTCAGCTACACACTGAAATGTTCAGACTCATAAAAAAAGAAAGAGATGTGGAGCAGGAAACAGGTGATGTATGAACAGGTGAGGTCCTGACATCAGCAACACTGTCCCAAATTATTCGTGGGGGTGGTGGTGGGGGGGCTGAGTGTCTGTGATTAAAGTGTCCTCTGAATCGATGTGACGTCTCTTTCCTGTGGAGTTAAACTGAGAGAAGCTGCTTCTCACACACACACACACACACACACACACACTGGCAGACAGATGAAACATTAAATATCCAGGAAGGATGATTGGAGGTCAGATGCTCTGCTGCCGTGGTTACCGTCTCTCAGGTAACCACACGATTACATCCTCCCTCCAATCCTCCCTGTCTATCTCCTCCTCTCCTCTCCTCTTCCTGCTCCTCCACTCCTCCTCTTCTCCTCTCCTCTCTCCTCCTCTTCTCCTCTCCTCTCTCCTCCTCCTCTCCTCTCCTCCTCCTCTCCTCCTCCTCTCCTCCTCTCCTCCTCCTCTCCTCACCTCCTCCTCTCCTCCTCTCCTCCTCTCTCCTCCTCCTCTCCACTCCTCCTCTTCTCCTCTCCTCTCTCCTCCTCCTCTCCTCTCCTCCTCCTCTCCTCCTCTCCTCCTCTCTCCTCCTCCTCTCCTCTCCTCCTCCTCTCCTCTCCTCCTCCTCTCCTCCTGTGTGTTTGTGAGCTCCTCAGTTTTTAAGAACAAATGAAGAAGTTTCTGTCTGAACTCTGCTGAACCAGCTTCATCAGGATCTGCCCCTGTGAGACTCTCTGACTCCCTCTCACCTGTTCACTGCGATCAAACCAGCGACCGAGGTCAAACTATGTGACACTAAAACTGGAGGAGGAGGAAATTCATTTTTATTGGACGACTGGAAGCAGGTGGAGAATCAGATCAAACAGAGCAGCCTGTTAGGACGCTTTCAATGCATTTACCGTAAAGGCCAGAATACAGGTCCAGTCCAGTTTTAGTCCTGTATTTGAACAAGCTGTGTCCTCACACTGAGAGAGGAGGTTTAACTCTGTGAGACGAGGTCGGTCTCAGGTTCAGGGTCAAAGATCCAGATTTTCCAGGATGAGGAAGTGAGAGCTGAGCGTGGTGTCGGAGCAGGAAGGAAAATAAAGGCTTCATATATGTTGTGAGCATAACAGGAAACACACACACAGAGCAGCAGAGGGAGTGTGTGTGTGTGTGTGTGTGTGTGTCAGTTTGTCACGCGTCGTCGTTTATGTTCCTGAAGGGAGGCTGACAGGCGGGATGACAGGCGGTCTCCCGGCTGTCAGGACCGAGAGAAAAAGCTGGAGATGGATCTTTGCTTCAAAACGGAGGGAGGGCGGCGGTTTGGGGGAGGGAGGGGGGAGGCAGGGGGGAGGACGGCGTTTGAGTGGAGGGGAAACGGCGGCGCTGCTTAGAAACGTCAGTCACATTAAATGTGGAGAGGAAGTGGAGTTTTTATTTTGACTTTACTGAGTCACATCGAGTCGGGAGAGAAGCTGCAGTTTGTCTCAGTCAGAGCGAAGAGGAGCAGCTCAGACCACTGACGAAGTTCAAACCTGAAGGTTCTGACTCTGTCTGAGCCTGGAATCTGTCCACAGCTGGTCTGAGATCTGATTCTGATCTAAGCTTCTGTGATGGAGCTATACATGAATGTTATTCATATAAGATGACGTCAAAAAAATCACTGTGACGTGAGGGGTCAAAGGTCGAATCGTTGACTTTCACAATAAAAAAACAACTGTGGCTTAATAACAGTGATTTAGATAAAATACTGGGCGTCTGTTTTATTCTGAAGTACAAAGATTGTGTTTTTGTTCTCACCTGTGATGCACATGCATTTAGTTCCTTTCTTATTACCTGTGAATTTATCTAAAAGAAACATTTACCTGTGATGAATCTGAGAGATCAGGAGAGTCTTCAGGTGAACGCTGAGAAAAACCATGTTCAAACTTCTCAGAGGTTTTTACAGAGAGTATCTGAATCTGTTTTTATCGCTGCATAAAAATCTCTTCTCTCCTGTTTTCAGGAGTAAAATGTAGAACTCAGTAACAAACTGCAGCTCTGTCACTTTAATGTGTTTAAACTGTTTTGCCTTTAAACACATCATTTCATTATAAATGTTGTGTGTGTGTGTGTGTCCTGGCCTCTGCTGTGCACCTCCTGTGGTGCGTTCACTGCCCAGGGGATCTCATGTGTGTGTGTGTGTGTGTCTGTTCTGTGTCGGCTCTTTCAGCTGATAGCGAAGCTGTCGGGCGGCGGCTCTCCCAGTGCATGCTGGGTGTATTTTACAGAGACGTTGGGCTGCACTCAGGTCTGCTGCCTCGCTGATAAACACATCAATCTCCACGTCTGTAAACGAGTCGCCGCGGCCTCCGAGGACTCTGAGACGTTCAGGAGTTTATCTCAGTGACACCGGAGCAGACACACAAACACACAAACACCTGAGCTGAACGAGGCCACAAATCAGCCAGGACATTAGATTACACACATCAGAGTGTGTGTCGGGTCAGAAACAAACCAGATAACATGGTTTACAGCTGCTGATGGAACACACACACTCTGACTGTGTATCCTCAGCTCTGTCCTACTCAGTTCCTTCAGTGTTCATGCTTCAGGAGGTTCTGAGGAGTACGGTGGCCCTGAAGGTAAAAGCACAACAACAATTCAGAAAACAAAGAATTTCTGAGATAATGTGTTTTCTAGAATGTTGCTGTGTTTTCGGAGACAAACTGCAGATTCACAGGGTTGAATCTCTTCATGAGGCCTCATCAGACGAAGCTGAACAGTAACTCATCTTATCCACAGTAATTATTCAGGACAGAAACAGTCTGTGCTGTTTATTCAACATGAATCAGAAACATCTGAATTCATCTGAAGTTTACTCGACTTTTCCCGACAGAAGCAGAAGCAGCAGCTCTGCTCTCGTCGTCTTCCTCCTCTCAGCCTGGATATCTTTCAGTCCAATAACAGACTAATCAGCGGTGAGATGTCGAGTCTTTCAGGTTCCTCTGCAGGGTCAGAACACACAGATCTGCTCTAATCTTCCAGACTCGGCTCTGAAAGGTCGCGTTAAACCTCTCTTTGTGAGCCGCTGTGTTGTCTCTGAGAAAAAAGCTCATCAGAGCCCACAAAGCATTTTGGAGTTTAAACCCTTGGCAGAGTGGCAGAACGAGGCCGAGCAGACAGATGGCATAATTCAGCTCCAAAATAGAAAACCCATTAACGGCCAGCTCGCAGATTTGTCTGCGGCGTCCGACTCGGACCACCTCGGTGACCCCCGACCGAGTCCTTCGCCTCTCTAATTGAATCGCCTCATTTCTTCTTCCTCCTCCTCCTCCAGTCTCATCCGACACGCTCGCCCTGCGAAGCTCCTCTTCTTCTTCTTCTCTCTGAATAACGCTGAGTAGCTGAAAGAGAATCCTCTATCTGCCCGGCTCTGGGATTATGAGCCAGGCTATAAAGCTGCAGGAGGTAATTGGTTTTGGGTGGGTGGGGATTCTCCTGGGAGATCTTCACTGAAAGGAAAAACTCCTCGTGGAGGCATGAAGTTTGTCAACTTGCTCCACTAATGGGGGTAAACACTGTCAGGGAGGTTTTTAAAGACGCTTCTCAACATGTCTCTGCAGTACAAGATTAAGAGCTGACTGCAGCAGGAGGAGGAGGAGGACGGGGATCCGTCTTCCACATGGAAATGAGACTGCATGAAATTTTAATGCTACAAATTACATTTACATTTTGAATTTAAGGCGTTAAACTAACTCTCCACAGAGGAAGGAAGGAAGTTCAGAGCGTCCAAACCTTTCACAATAAAAACACACTACAGATAATTATCTAATGCTAATCACAGTTTCTTCATGTTTATGTTAGAAAACAAATCCACACGACTGAAAACACATGGAGGCTTTTATTCAGAGTTTAAAGTTAAAATGATATTTCACTGTTTTTCAACCTTCGAAAACCAGGAAGTCAGTTAGCATGTTAGCATGTTAGCTCTTCCTGTTGTCAGTGTGTTCCTGGTTAAATGTCTGAAATAAGGTCTGTGGTTTTAACACGAGCTCAGGACATTTTCAGGTTTTATTCTCCGACATAAAATGGGTCAGTAAATCCCCCACTCCTGATGTTTGAAGCTTTTACGTGTCTTAAAAAAGGCGGTTGCTAACGAGTGTCTTAATGAGACTACAGAGGTTGTCGGGGACGTTAACATGAAAACCCATCTACTCACCAGTCCACCTTTACAGCCTTGTTGTGTTTCTACTCACGCTCTTTCAAACTACCAAAAAGGACAGTGTAGAACACTTTTTATATAGCCCTGATGAATGTCATGAATGATGGGATAGGCTGGTAAGACCAGAATTAACTGTATCTTAAATATGATCAACAAATGCTGAGCCTGACGCAGGTAATGTAAGATTTATTTAGAATTAAAGAGTGTTTTCCTGTATAAAATAATATTATTTTATACTAATAAACCACTGACATTGACATTTTCACTCAATGAAAGCTCAAGAAACTCGGCTTTGTTCCAGGTTTTGCTCCTCGAGTGATTCTTTGTGTTTTGATTCTGATAAAAATGGAAGAAGACTGATTAACATATCATTGTAACAGTAGATGTTAAACTGCAGCACCATGGGAGGAGGTGGTGATAAGTGCTGGACGAAGTATTTAGATCCTGAAAAAGAACCAAATACTTTCAGTTTTCCAGTTCCTTTTAAGGTCAAGTTTTGTTTCCAACACATTATAAAGAACCATAACATGTAAACACCCCTCCCTCATCAGGACACTTCAGGGTTAATGCCTGGTTTTAAAGGTTAAGGTCGGGGTTAGGGTTGTGTTCAGAGGCTCTGGGATTAAATTTAGTGGCTGAGTCCTCACAAAGACAGATAGACACGAGTTTGTGTGTGTGTTGCTGCTCAGCCAAAATGACAAAAATGTCCCAGAAATGTCAAAAAATAAACAGTCTTAAAACTTTCCAAAGCGTTCCCCGGCCTGTGCTGAGTCTCTGGAGGCTGAGAGGCTGCGACTGTGTGTGTGTCTGCGTGTGTTTGTGTGTCTGATTTCGACGTGTGCGTTCAGGCTGTTAGCTCATGTGTGCGCCTGAATATAAATCTGCCTCTGAGCGTGTCGTTCTTCCTCTGTTGGCGGCGTGAGCTTCGGCCGCCTCGCTCAGAGAATAAAACCCACTGTCTTTGATTGACAGCTGAACCCCCCCCAAACTCCCAGCATGCTCTGCTCCTCCCCTGCTCCACAGCCTCACGCTGTGCGGTGCTTTATCTGGGTTTGTGGTGTAAGAAGTTTCCCCCCGTGGGTTCGAATCCCAGCCTGATCGTTCTCGTCAGTCCGCCTGCAGCTGCAGAAACAGGAGAAAATAAAGAGGAAAAACACATCGTTAGCTTCCTGAAACTCAAGCTGACAATTGAGACAACAAACTGCTGCCTGAAATAAACTGCTGGAAAGGAAAAGTTCATCATTAAAACAACAGAATACATATTATTTTATAAAGAGTAATGAAAATACAATGAAGGTATCTGTTTGTAGCTTCTTATTTTACAGTTTAGCATTATGCTAACTGCCTGTAGCTGATGATATGCTAATAGTAAGTTGTAAGTTGTAAAAGAAGCCGTCAAAGTAATCATAGTATCGTGTAGTGTAGCTGATTTTGTTATACATTGAACAAAAGTGTTTTGACGTTGTTATAAATCCTCCTGCCAATGTATCTGTTAGGCTACTGTTAGAGCACACCCTAAGCTAACTGTCTGTTAGCCTAACTTCAGTTAGAACTAATTTATCAGTTACAAACAACTGTGTTTGTGTCACATCTGAGAGTTGGAAGGAACAATGAAGAACATTTCAGTGTCTACTAATGAGTGTCCTCTGTTTTAAAGAGCTTCATATTAACATTACACATTTACCATGTTCACAGCCTATGGAACAGAGGCGCCTCTGAGGGACATTTTGTATCACCTAAACATTGTCAAGTTAGCTAACTAGCTAGCTACATTAACTAATGCAATCTAATGTTAGCTAGCTAGTTAGCTAGGCTTGCTATCAGTGGAACACAGAGAGGGAGCTGTTCTGGTAGGTCAGGTTAGCTAGCTAGCTAACAGTAAAGTTGTCACAAGAAGAGATGTGATGAGGCTGTTTTAGCTTAATAGCTAACCAGCTACTGTAATATCACAAACTAGCCAGCTAGCTTTAACCTAGCTTTCTACGTTCATCTCTGTTGTTTTTTTGTGTTGTTTTGTTTTTGGAGCTAACAGATGAATAATGATAACAGTCACATAATGTTGTACTTCTTGATAATAATCACAGTATCGTAGTAGCTGTAGTAGTATTAGTATCAGTTCTAGTTATGCTGCAGTGTTAGTAGTGGTCTTAGTCATAGTAGTAGTTATAGTAGCTGGAAAACTTTCCACACTAATTGTAGTAGTTGTACTAAGTCAGTGTACTCTAAGTACTTTCTCAGCAGTAGTCAGCAGAGCCACAGCTGATACCACTGTTATCAGTGAGATTTAATCATCTATAATCTATTATCAGTGTCCAGGCCTGGAGCTGGAGATATTTAATACTGTGTGTGTGTGAGTGTGTGTGTGTGTGTGTGTGCGCTTGAGCCATTGTTGTGTGTTAGTCTGAAAACACTGAAGCTGAAGGAAGGAAAATTCCCCCTGGTTTCTTCTTCTACTGTCAAAATCTGCTCAGTGTCACCACTCCTGTGTGTGTGTGTGTGTGTGTGTGTGTGTGGTCATGTGTGTGTGCACATCTGCGTGTGTGGAGGCGTTTGTTGAAGTTGAGCATGCATGAATATTGTGCATGAGCGTCTGTGCGTGTGTGTGTGTCTGTGTGTGTGACAGTCCTGAGAAGCCAAGGAGGCTTTAGAGGCATCAGCCTGTCAGAGCACACACACACACACACACACACACACACACACAATCAGAGCCAGTCTAGTGGAACTATATGCAGAATGACAGAAAACACATCTGCTGGGAGACAAGCTTGTTTACACCTGGCCTCAGGAGAGAGAGAGAGAGAGAGAGAGAGAGAGAGTGTGTGTGTGTGTGTGTGTGTGTGTGTGTGCGCGGTTGCAGCAAAGTTGACGCTGACATATGGTCATGCAGATGGTGTTCAACTGTAGGGAGAGTGCGTTTGTGTGTGTGTGAGTGTGTGTGTGTGTGTGTGAGTGTGTGTCACCTGGTGGAGGTTGGCAGGGCCTGAAGAACAAAGCACAGGTGTGTGTGTGTTCTTTGTTGTAGTATCTTTGTGAGGACACTGTGAACACTCCTGTAACTTTCTGTTTAACAGCTGAGACTTCAGGGTTAAAGTCACTAAGACTTTATATATTACCCATGATCCCCTTCTCCCTCTGGACCAGGAAGTGCTGTGGCTGTAACAAACACCAAGCTCTGTTTTGAATCGTTGATATTTTAAAACTTGGATATTAGAGATGAACACTGGCTTTTAATGACCTCTAAGTCATGAACTTGTTATTGTAGCACTACCTATAGTAGCAGTCATGGCAGTAGTTGTAGTTGTTGTGATAGTAGTCATGGCAGTAGTTGTTGTGATAGCAGTCATGGCAGTAGTTGTAGTTGTTGTGATAGCAGTCATGGCAGTAGTTGTAGTTGTTGTGATAGTAGTCATGGCAGTAGTTGTTGTGATAGTAGTCATGGCAGTAGTTGTTGTGATAGCAGTCATGGCAGTAGTTGTAGTTGTGATAGTAGTCATGGCAGTAGTTGTAGTTGTTGTGATAGTAGTCATGGCAGTAGTTGTTGTGATAGCAGTCATGGCAGTAGTTGTTGTGATAGTAGTCATGGCAGTAGTTGTTGTGATAGCAGTCATGGCAGTAGTTGTAGTTGTTGTGATAGCAGTCATGGCAGTAGTTGTAGTTGTTGTGATAGTAGTCATGGCAGTAGTTGTTGTGATAGTAGTCATGGCAGTAGTTGTTGTGATAGCAGTCATGGCAGTAGTTGTAGTTGTTGTGATAGTAGTCATGGCAGTAGTTGTTGTGATAGTAGTCATGGCAGTAGTTGTTGTGATAGCAGTCATGGCAGTAGTTGTAGTTGTGATAGTAGTCATGGCAGTAGTTGTAGTTGTTGTGATAGTAGTCATGGCAGTAGTTGTTGTGATAGTAGTCATGGCAGTAGTTGTTGTGATAGCAGTCATGGCAGTAGTTGTTGTGATAGTAGTCATGGCAGTAGTTGTTGTGATAGCAGTCATGGCAGTAGTTGTAGTTGTTGTGATAGCAGTCATGGCAGTAGTTGTAGTTGTTGTGATAGTAGTCATGGCAGTAGTTGTTGTGATAGTAGTCATGGCAGTAGTTGTTGTGATAGCAGTCATGGCAGTAGTTGTTGTGATAGTAGTCATGGCAGTAGTTGTTGTGATAGTAGTCATGGCAGTAGTTGTTGTGATAGCAGTCATGGCAGTAGTTTTAGTTGTTGTGATAGCAGTCATGGCAGTAGTTGTAGTTGTTGTGATAGCAGTCATGGCAGTAGTTGTATCATACAGACTACATGAACAAACATGAAACTCCACTACATGTGTGATATTTCATTTTTCTAATTCATACAGTAACTTTCATGAATCTAAAGCAACTCAAATGCTCATGTACCTGTATCATGATTTGTTTTCACATTAAAAATACAACAATCACATCTACATGTGAATTTATTGCATGTGAAACATTCCACTTATGTATTTATAACTTCTCTTCTGATTGCCGACATTTTACGTGTAATATCTTAAGTAAAAAAGTAAAAAAGTTAAGCACATGAATCTTCCAGAGCCACGTCTGACTGATATAACCCACATCTTTATTCCACTGACAGCAGTTTGAAGTCAAACCTGGTCAAACCTGATTCTGAAATAATGACTTCTTCTTTCTTTATGCTTGTTCAGATAACTCTTATTTTATTCCTCTACCTGCTCTCTGTCCATCCTCTCTCTGTCTAAGTCATCTCATCTTTAATTTCTCCTCCGCCTGCAGATAAACTCTGTCGTCTGTAACGACGAGGCTCAGAGGAAAAACTTTGGATTAGAGAATAAAGAAACACATAATGGGTTCACGACCTCATTACTGCTCTGAGCCTGCCGTTGTATATTTATTATATACACGTTTAAACACGTCCTCGTGTGTGTGTAGATGTCACTGTGTATCAATGTGTGTTTGTGCGAGCAGCTTTTTATGACCCACAGCTACATTATAAAATGAAGTGACCTCTAGTGGTCGGACAGATTATGACAACCTGGTTTTGTTTTATTTGGTTCCGTTTTATTATTTCAGAGACTGAAAAACAAATTAGTTCATTTTTACGTTTTAGTGACAAATCAGCTGCGAATGAAGGAATGTCAGTAAAGTGCCAACTCACATGCTAACGTTTTGCTAATGTTCAGCTAACGAGATGGAGACTTGATAAGACCTTCAAATTAAATTCTGTGGCTGATCAGATTCTATGTATTGAAGAGAAAACAATTATCTATTGCCAATGCAGCGGAAAAACAATGAATCCAGCACCTTTTTTTTCATTCCTCCCTTTGTCTCCTCTCCTCCTCTCCTGCATCCTTCCTTCCTTTCTTTGAGTTTTCTCTTTCTTTCTCTTTGCCTCCTCCCACAGCACCACACTCTTTCTTCCCTCCCTTGCTACTCCTCTTTTCTTTATCTCTCCTTTCCCTCTTCCTCCTTCTTCTTACTCAGCTTCTCCTCTTTCCATCCTCCATCTCCCTTTTTCCTTTTACTATTCAATCTTTCCCTTCCTTCCTTTCCTCCACCTCCATTTTTCCCTCTTTTCATTCTGTTTTTTCCATCTGGTAATCTTCTCTCTCCTCCATCTCCCTGTTTTTTCCTCCTTCCTTTCCTTACTCTTCACCCTCCTCTTCCTCTTTCCTTCCTTCCCTCTCCTTTCTTCCTCCACATCACTCTTTTCTTCCCCTTTTCCTCAGTTTCCTATCTCCTCGTCTTCTCATTCTTTTTCTAATGATTTCATTTTTTCACCCCCCCAACACCATTTTCCCTCCCTCTTTCTCCTCCATCCATCCTCCCCCACAATCTGCTCCTCCCAGCATGGACCTCTCCCACAGATGGCTCTCCTGTCGTTCATCCCTCGCTCTGCAGGAGGAGGAGGAGAGGAAATAGACCTCTGTTGGTGAGAAAGAGGAGCAGGTTCAGAACAACATGTGGATTCAGTCAGAGTTTTGTTTTATATTTATCGTGAGGAAAAAAGCAGAACGTTGGAGAAAACTTTATTTCAAATAAAAACACAAACTAATGTGAAGATAATTCATGTTCTAAATATTTATAAGATGTTGAAATGTTTAGATAAAAAGAAACATTTTAATTTTAAAATACATTAAGTCTGAAAACGTCACGTGATTAATCGATTGATGAGATAAGTAACAGTTGATGTGGTCAGTAATGATTTGTTATTAAATGATCTCTGGATGAACGGCTGATGAACGGATGAATTCATGGAGCAAACAGCTGCTCTGGATCCAGAGCTGGTTTCAGTTGGTCTTGATTTTTTTGGCTCGTGAGTTTTGTTCCTCGGAGCCAAACGTCATCGTTGAGCCAAACATTTTCTCTCCATATGTCTGAAAAAAAAAACCTCTGTGCTTCTGTTTCTCTGCTTCAGTCTGTCAGTCTGGTTTCAGCTGCAGGACTTTGTTAAGTCTGACCATCGATCATCAGAGGACAAATCACGTTTGCTTTGACCAGTTTTTCTTTAATTAGCTTTGACAATGAGTTTGGAGTATTTCAAACCAAGTGAAACATCGGTATTCTCCTCCAGTCTCTCACTGCATTTACAGTCCTCTTCATATTGTTTATACCTTGTTTTGTATTTATTGATGTTTGTTGCTCCCTTATTGATGCTGCTTTCTGTTTCTGCTGCTGCAATGATGTGAATTTCCTCTGCTGTGGGATTAATAAAGGATGATCTGCTATAATCTTATCTAGTCACTTGTCTTGTCTTGTCTTAGAGCAGCACACAGAGGAAAAGACAACCTGAAAAAGACGTCCTGATTAACTAAACTATCTTTGATGTGTTCATCTGTTGATCTGTATCTGGGTCTTTAAAATAAAGTTTTATCTTCAGTCCATCCTGGATCCACTGCTCCATCTCAGATTAATATCTGGTGTCAGGGTCAGGTCGTCTTCCTCCCTCTCCCTCAGTTTTCTCCTCAGGTGTGTGTGTGTGTGTGTGTGTGGATGTGGCTCCTCCCCCTCACCTGAACACCTGCAGGTCATCAACCAATCAACGCTAAAAAAAAAGCATATAAACCCTCCACTCTTCAGGATCCTCCACTGTGGTACAAACACTCCTGAGTCACGTCCAGTCAGATTTTATTGTCCTTCAAGGAGAAGTTTGGTCACAGCCAGGTGTTAAAAACACATTCATTTCATCATAGATCCAACATGAAGGAGTGTGTATCAGTCAGGGACAACACTACAGATCAGTACAGGAAGATCAGTGAGGAAAACCCTGTGTGTGTGTGTGTGTGTTTGGTTTGGAACTCACGATCGAGACGAATAGTTCAGAAACCGTTTTATATCCAACTCTGTGTCCGCCAACTTTCAGTCAACACCATGATAGAGGCTTCTCTGAACTCATATAGTTTGCAGCTCATTGAATTTATTGGTGCAGTTATTCTGGACCTGTTGTCTAATCCGCCACTGAACGCCACCTTTTCTTTCCTGTTTCCTGACACTAACTTTACCAGCGACCACGAGTCTTTGGACATTTTCAAGCCTATAATGTGCTTTTTATTTCCAGACAAACACTTTTTTATCAGATTTCCTTCATTTTTGTAAATAAAATTAAGCTGATGCATTTACTTCTGAATTCATGTTCCCTTTTTCCTCTGGTAAAACTGTTACCCCCCTCCCCCCTGTTAGGGGGCTAACAGCTACCTCAGTGCTAACTCTGTATATATTTATATATGATTCTCTGGGGCTCATAACACAGGATGAATAATCTTAATAATCCAGGATATGAGTTTTCAAACCTCCTCATGTGTGTGTTTGTCCTGTGTTTGATTATTGTTCAGGGCCTGAATCAGTGCAGATGTTTAGTGATGGTGCAGAAATGTGGACCAGAGCTGGCTGCAGTGGGGGTCCTGGGATGGATGGAAACCATGTGAAACTGACATGACAGATATTTATCTGGGATAAACATGTTATTGTCTCATGTGCACTTTGTTCTACATCTCTGGGTTTGATGAAGGTTCATTCTTTTAACTCCACATTTTGTTTTCTCAGAGTAAAGAACAGTGGGCTGATGATACAAACGTTTAAGAAGATAAAATATGAGATTTATGTTGGTTATAATTTATCATACCCAGCTGAGATCAGAGTGGAAGCACTTTTTACTCCTTTTAGTTTTTGTTCTGTCGTGATCTGCTCCGTCTCCTCTGCCATTAATGAAATTCTTTATTTGAAGAATGAATTCTTCTAAATGACACAGAATAAAACTTTAAAAAAAACAGGAAGTCAATTAGCATGTTAGCATGTTAGCTCTTCCTGTTCCCTCGTCCCAGAGTCAGTGTGTTTCTGGTTAAATGTCTGAAATAAGGTCTGTGGTTTTAACACAAGCTCCAGACATTTTCAGGTTTTATTCTCCGACATAAAATGGGTCAGTAAATCCCCCACTCCTGATGTTTGAAGCTTTTCCGTGTCTTAAAAAAGGCGGTTGCTAACGAGTGTCTAAATGAGACTACAGAGGTTGTCGGGGACGTTAACATGAAAACCCATCTACTCACCAGTCCACCTTTACAGCCTCGTTGTGTTTCTACTCACGCTCTTTCAAACTCTCACTAACTTTCTAAGAAGAAAGACTGAGGACTAAAGACTGAGGACCTAAACCTGGAAGGATCAGAAACTTTAGTTGATCACAGTTTATTTTCTGCAATAATCCAAAACCCAGTGAAGAAATCCCGTTGTCTTTTTGTGGAGGGAACCAGAAGTCAGCTGAAGTAACTCAATGTCATGAAGATATGTCAGATATTTCCTGGTTCTGAGATCATGAGGCGGCAGCCATCTTTTTTCTGGCAGCAGTGAGACCTCCCAGCAGCAACACGAACTGTCTTCATCTGAATCCTGACTGTGAATCAACACTGAGGAGCTGGAGAGTTGGACTGTGTATTATCGCCTTATCTATCAGCTCAGACAGAACTTTGGAAACCCGGTTTCTAAAAGTCTCGATGACGTGACGAGCCTCGATCCAGTTGATGGAAAAACACTGACTGAGTTTAACGCTCCTTCACAGCTGGACAGAAACTTCCTGCCGTCACTCTCTCTCCTTCCTTTAAAGAGAACATATGGCCTCAACACTTTACATCCCTCCGTTCCCTCTTCCTCTCTCCCTCTTCGGTCTGAGAGCGCTAACGGTCCAGATGGTTGAAGCTCGTACAGCTTCATCTCTGACTCCATCCATCCGTCCCTCCATCCATCTCTCTGTCTGACTGATGACACCGGCTGCTGCTTTGGACAAATGGGTCCACGGAGGCTCCAGAAATCGGAGAATAAATCCTCCTCAGCTGCTAAACAGAGGTCTGCTTCAGGATTAACTCATTAATTCATATAATTAACTTTTAAATACTTGTACATCCAACTTTGTCCTTTTTTTCACACTGGAAAAAAACATCCCAGATGACCAGAATAATACACAAAATGTGTAACATGCGTTTTAAGAGAAACATAAATAAGACATAATGTTGATAAAGACAGAATATAAAGAGGCATTTCTGCATCGTCTCAGTCATTTAACATGTGTCACTTTTCTGGTTTCACACCTTAATTAACGCACCTGTTGTAAATGACCTCCCACTGATTGGCTCGTCACCCTGTTTCACACTGATGAAGTGACGGTGATGAATGAGTCAGTGCAAACGAAACCTGTCTCTGGTTCAGACATAAAACTCATTCCACACTCTGCAAAACATTTTCTATCTAATCAACAATTCAGCATTATTGATTAGCACTTTATGTTTCTTGCTTGAAAACTTCTCTGTAAATAAAAGTCGTCTTGTATTATAAATGAAGAGTTTTTTTTCTTACCTCCTGTATCACGTCCAGTTATTGTTTTTTAAGAACTTGAATATTCAAGTGGGTATGTAATAACTGTAGCAAGAACACATTCTCGTTCCCAGCCTGTCTCATATAGACATTTGGTCTGTTTAGGATCCATTGGCTTCACTTCTTAAAGACAGACTTCCAACTTTGTCTGCTGCATTCAAAGTTGATGCATGAGTATGCAGATGTTTAAGGGTTGGGACAGTACTACGGTTTTGTTATTTGCTATTGCTATTTTCACCTATTTTCCTGGTTGTGATATCAACAAGCAGATAAGATCTCCTCATTGATGGTTATATGTCCAATGTCAGCATTTAGCAGCCAAGAGCCAACTAAAGAAGCTTTAGCAGCTGCAGCTGCCGCTGACCTGATGACTGACACAAAGACAGAGAATCATAATGCTGACGTACAGAGTAATAATTAACAAATATGAATTGATATCATCAGAATCATGTTACAGTTTAGCATCCGTTCAGGTTAGCACTGAGTCGACCTGTGATGGTTTCTGTGGATCAGTGTGTGGAGACCGTCAGCTGTTCACAGAGCTAATTAACCACCTCCAACATGGCCGCCTGAGGGTGCATCACACCACCTGAAGTCCCTCTTCATCCCTCCTCCTCCTCTTCTTCCTCTCCTTTCTGTCTCCTCATCCTTCTCTGGCTGTCACACCTCCATCCACCCATCCATCCATATTCATGTGTGTGTGTGTGTAATTAATGCTAACAGGACGTGCTAACCGTTTATGAAGACCTGCCAAATCCATCCATCTTTACCTCCATCTCCCTCCTCAGTTTTATGTCTTCCTCGTCCATATGGCCAGGTCACACTCTCTCTTTCCTCCATCCCTCCCTCCATCCTTCCGTCTGCAGAGAGGTTGGGTTTGTTAATAGCCCATATGGCCTCATCATATGCTGCCAGTAAATTCTAATGACAGGAGATTGGCAGTCGTTCCCTCTCTGGCTGTTGGACCGTGACACAAAGCCAACCTGCCTTTAATAAAAGCCAGATCTGCTGGATGTTATCATCCACTTGTGTTTGTCGAATGGTGATAAAGTTACACTGGAGTTAAGAATTAAAAGTAAAACTAACTATTCCAGCAGCTCCTGTGTTCTGCTCAGTAAAATTACTGTTTTTGTCAATGGAGTCTGGTACTGATATATAGTGATGTTTCTGGCTAAACAGACAACAGGGTTAGAGTTAACCCTAACCCTAACAATCTGAGTCTGTCAGTGGCAAAAACAAGCACTTTGGTGTACGTACTCTGACGTGGTTCAAAAACACACGATCCTTTAAAGTAGCCACTTCAAACTTCTTTGGTGAACAGGTGCGATCTTAAGAGTAATGCTGAACTGTAGATCAGTTAAAAAGACTTAGAAGTCATTAAAGTTCCAGTTCTTCTCTGAAATCAGAATTTTTGAGTTCCTACTCAGAAGTTTGAACCTGAGCGCCTCCTAAAGTCAGAACAACCCCACCAACCTCGACATCAGAATCCAAGATGGCTGCTCCTCATCAGCAGCAGTGAACTCTCTGCTAATGTTCCTGTTTATAGCAGCTCAGTCTCATTAGTTTCACATGAAGTCAGTCAGACACAGAGAACTGTTCAGGTTTATCTGTGGACATGTTGCTACGCTGTTTCTGACTTCAACTGGAACGCTGTCAACTCGTAGGTGATGTCACTCCCAGTTCCGCTATCTGATGTAAATGGAATGCACCATTAGCTAGCTAATTAGCTAGGCTTGCTAACAGCAGAACACAGAGATGGAACTGTTCTGGTGGGTCGGGTGTAGCTAGCTAGCTAACAGCACTACAGTTGTCACAAAAGGTTGCTTTCAGTGTCTGTGGTAAAATTAAGGATTTGGTCAGAAGAGACGTGATGAGGCTGTATTAGTTTGATCGTTAACTATTAGTAATTTCACAGTAGAGTGAGAAAGTGCGTGAATGCCAAATTAGCTGGCAAACTACTTAGCTTTATATGTTCATCGTTTTGTTTTTGTTGTTATTGGAGTAGTAGATGAATCATCAGTCAATAACTTAGTATCATAAGTAAATATTGGTCCTCTGTTATTTATTATGTACATACACAGAGTAAATGTCTGTAGTATGTGTTGTTCTAGAGGAGATGGACGAGCAACACGTTGGTTTTTATTAGATTTTATCTTCACTCGATGAATTTACAGTTCAGATATGGTTACAAACAAAACCCAACCCAAAATTTCCTCATATTTATTCCAGAAAGAAACGGTTTTATTTCACATTTTTCTCTGTGTTAAAGAGGAAAGGTAGATGTGAAGCAACTCTCAGTCAGGTGTGATGGTGTGAAGGTGTGTGAGGTGTTACAGGAGGTTTTGACCTGGTTTAGCCTCTGTTAGCCTCCATGAAAATAAACATGAGTGCAGTGAACACGGCTCCAAACCCCCCCCACCCCTCGGTGGAATTCATGGCCTGGAGCTTTCTGCTTGCTGGAGGATGTCTGTCTGTATTTATGAGTATGTTTCTGTAGCCGGCAGCTGTTTGACTTCCCTTATGTTGAATTCAGCAGCTCTGCGTCGCACTGCTCTCCCCTGTTAGCTTCACACTGTTCACACATTTTCCCCCATTTTATAAATATGTGACAGGTCTAGTGTAATGTTTGGATTCTGGCTCATGTTTGACACGAGTCACATGTAATATTCAGCTGTGGACGGCGGCCTGAGATGTTCTTTAAACTGATGGTTGATGTGAACACATCAGATCCTCTAACAGATGCATTTAGTTTTTACTCAGATTAAGGAGCTTTCCATCTGTGTCTCCTGACACAGACGACATTTATAACTTCAGTAATTTCAGTAATTTGTTTAATTGAACGTAATGTTTAATATTTTTTGCTAAACTTCGGCTCTGATCCCTGAAATATTCATGTTCCAACTTTATCTCATGAAGTTTTTCAGTTGTTTTCAGTTCAGTCAGTTTTAACCAGGTGCTGATAAATGTGATGTTTTCTGCCTCAGTCACCGGATCAATACCATGAATCAGCGATTACTGAGTCAGCTGCTCAGATTTCTGCTTTTCAAAAGTCACCTCCGGTCCAGAAATAAAACCGGCCTCATCCTGAAGTCTGAAGATCTTTAAACAAACCTCGATGTTGGGATTTAAATGTGTTGTGTTTGAGTTGTGGATGATTCCCATTCAAGACTGAAAACACTGAGTTTTTATGTTTCAGGCTGTTACACTATGTCTCTCACAGATCCCTGATGGCACCGGTTTGAACTCCAGCTCTCAGTTATGGGAGCCAGATATTCACATCCTCCATTATTTATGATCCACTGTGTGTTTTCTCTTTATTATTTATTTTTTAAATGAGTTCCCAGCAGGCTGATGAATCCTTTTATTGCTCCAGACACCAGCTCAGTGTGTTAGTAACCAGACAGAGACTTTGTCGTGTTTACTGTCCCTGTATTGTTCGTCATGGATTTATGGCCGTGGAGGAAACGAGCTGTTAACTAATGTTTCAATTAGCTGTCAGTCAGTCTTCACCCCTGTTGTACATAAAATGAACAGCATCAGATTTTAGTGTCTTAGTCGAAACACCTGCAGGAACCCAGAGGGACATTTACACTGAGTGATGTTCACATTCAGATCTTCATCGTGTTTGTGGTCGTTTATATCGTTAAGTGATAGTTCTAAATAAATAAAATTATATCAATTTAAATCATTCTGGTTCCATTTTACAGTGTCATTGAAACATGAGTTATTTTCCTCTGTTAAATACATCCTGCAAAGGGCAGGAATTAATGAGATCTAACAGGAATTTATGGGAATTAACTGGAAATTTTGGGTAATTTATGCAAACTATGACATATACAAACATTTTTTCATAAGCAGATGTGTGCAAACTAATACACATTTTAGAATGACATTTGAAAGAAGAGAGGAAGAATAACAAACAAAGAAGGGAGGATGGAGAGGAGATGGAGACGGGTGTTTAAGTGAGGGAGAAGGAAACAGGGAGAAAAGAAATAAAAGAGGATGGAGAGAGGGAGAGAGGGAGGGGAGGAGGCAGGGATGGTGTTACCTGAGAGACGGTTACCACGGCAGCAAATCTTTGACCTCCAATCATCCTCCTCAGATGGTTTCCATCTGTTCTCGTTACAGAGGGGGGGAGGGATAACAACTGACTGTTTCATTACAATCAGTAAGTTAATTAATCAGTTGTATTAAATTTAAATGATGCATTTAAATGTAAAAATGATTATGATTTCAGGATCGTCTCCACCACTAAGCTTCCAACAGGTCATTTCATTTAGCTCTGAGCTCTTCTACAAAAGCCTTTCTTCTTAGAAAGTTAGTGAGAGTTTGAAAGAGCGTGAGTAGAAACACAACGAGGCTGTAAAGGTGGACTGGTGAGTAGATGGGTTTTCATGTTAACGTCCCCGACAACCTCTGTAGTCTCATTTAGACACTCGTTAGCAACCGCCTTTTTTAAGACACGTAAAAGCTTCAAACATCAGGAGTGGGGGATTTACTGACCCATTTTATGTCGGAGAATAAAACCTGAAAATGTCTTGAGCTTGTGTTAAAACCACAGACCTTATTTCAGACATTTAACCAGAAACACACTGACAACAGGAAGAGCTAACATGCTAACATGCTAACTGACTTCCTGGTTTTAGGACTTGTTCCTGCAGCAGGAGAAGCTCTGATTGGTCGGACTCCTGCTCTGCTGCTGCTCTGTGGGTTGGACTTATTTGTGTATTGAACAAAGCAGCCTCCAGGTGGCGCTGGCAGGACTGCAGACTGTATTTTTCTGTCTGTTTTTTGGGCGTCACGCTGCAGGTGTAGTTCTGGTTCACTCAGAGTTTTCTGACTCAGCTGAAGCTTCAGGCCTCCTTCTCCTGCTGAGAAACACACTCAGGTTTTTACATCATTTCACCCTGCGAGGCCTCAAACTGTGTGTGTCGGTGTGTGAGTGTGAAATATATGGTGTGATCACACTGTGCTGTGTCCAGATGGTTTGCATCGTTTTGCCTGTGGTCTCAAACCAAACACACAAACACACACAGACACACACACTCAGGCTGCAGGTTTCAGTCTCTGAAGGTGAAAGCTGCTTCACTCTGATAAAAACTGAACAGCTGAGTGTGGAATCACAGAGCAGCAGGACCAGGACCAGGAAGAGCCTACGATCTGTGTCTGGAACTTTTTCAGGATCTCAGTTTAGCTCGAAAATCACTGGAGATGAAGATGTGAGAGTTTATTGAAGAATCGCAGCAGTAAAATCAAAGAGACGAGCTAAAAACTGTCTGGGCTTCTTTGGGCTTCGTGGGCACCGTGTTGAGTTTGGTTTGAACCCTGAACAGTTCTGGGTCTTTTCAGAGCTTCTTCATGTTTATCTGTGTCTGAGCGTCATGTTTTCCCAGGCACCTTGAAGGCTCCGCCAGGCTCTGGGTAAAGGTCTGTCCCCCTTTAACATCTACGCAGGTGCTTCCTCTGATTTACGACCTACAGGACTGTGTTTATGTTTTATATTGTTAACTTTCAAAAGAATAGTTGATTTCACTCTGATCACCTGAAGTACTGAGATGACTTTAATGATCA
This sequence comes from Lates calcarifer, assembly GCF_001640805.2. Taxonomy (NCBI): domain Eukaryota; kingdom Metazoa; phylum Chordata; class Actinopteri; family Centropomidae; genus Lates; species Lates calcarifer. Next base: position 22,806,810 of record NC_066835.1, on the reverse strand, counting down.
ATGTGAATAAATGGAGTAAATTTATCACAACAGATGAGGTTGAGACAAGATGAACCTCAGTGTGTGTGATGGTGATGAAGGAAAGCATCAGCCAGAGCAGCTCTGATGTGTTTTTAATCGCTTCAGCAGCTGTTAGACAGAGAATGAAGACAAATAAAGAATATCAGGAAATTTGATGTTTTCTAAATTTAATTTGCCAAATTTTCAAAAGATCTGGCCTTTACTGGTTTTACTGTTCTGAAGGTTTGTTTGAACGAACAAAACGATGATTCTCGATGTTTGTCGTTTTAAGTTTACATCTTCAGGTTTGTCTGTTCTGATCTCTGCTTCACTCTGATTCGTTTATAAAGTGTCCAATCAGCTGCTGGAGAACAGTGACATCAGAGAAACCTTATTAACGAGGCGTGAGAACGACGATGACGAACTTTCAGATTCAGAACATAATCAACAAACTGTAAACGTCTCCACGCTGTGAGCTGAAGCTGTTTATCCTCCTCGTCCTTCTTAACAACCTCATTAGTTCGTTAGAAGCTAATTAGTTTGAAACGAGTCTGGCTGCTGCTTTGCTGAGTCTGCGTTTTACACTGAAACTCCATTAATACAAGGATACACCAACAGAGAACACACACACACACACACAGATAATATGAAGGAAGAGCAAGAGTCTAAAGTCCTGTTAGCGCCCCTACAGGCTGAAGGCTGCATTACAGACACATCTGATAGTAAAGACATGTAAAGCTGACACATTGTTCATTATATTTAGATGAACAGTTAAACTCAGCTCAGTTTTACCTTCAGATGCAGAGGAGAAAAAAGGTTTTATCTTTCAGCATCAGTGTCAGTTTTCCTGAAAACGTGACACGACAACGGTCAACACCAAAAGAGAAAACACATCAGCTCAAACTGTTCACCCGACACTGTAGCATGGCAACAATTACAAAAGGCCGCAGCAGGATACACACATATTGTGTAACCTGATGGTGTTGCATGTGAAGCGGAGTCATGCAGGAATAACGACACTCAGAGTTGGTTCATTGTGAGGCTGCCTCTCATGTAGAGGTCTGCAGCAGGAAGTCAGGTCCTCCTGGATTAACAGGCTCACAGGTTCTTGTTTAGAACATAATACCAAAGTGTTTCATATCAAAACGTTCAGAACAATCTCAACTTTATCCTGACACTCCTGTTGGTCCCAGAGCAACATAAGAAACTGGACAAATATTAGAAATAATTTACAAATATTAAAATATGTAAGTACACTGTAAAAAATGCAGGAATTGTTTAGTATGGAGTGAGCATTTTTTACTTCTGTGAGGAAGAGGAGAAAAGTTTGTGTCTGACTAATGAAAGAAAACAGAGAACGGACTATTTACTTCCAGTTATCATCACAGAAACTTTGCGGCATAAAAACAGAACTCTAATCCTCATTATGTTTTTATTTTTCATGGTAAAATCTGTTTGTCAGAAACTCTGTTTTAAAATCTGAAAAGTCTGGAACAACAAATTGATTCTACTGATGTCGACTGTCTCTTCTGTGGTTTATTCATAAACATCCTGTTTTGTCTGAACTCTGACTTCCTGTAAACAAACAGAGGAATTAATAATAAATCTACTCTGTTCCCTGTCTCTGTCCTCTGATTGTTTTTAAACTCTTTTTATTTTAAAGGCACAGTGCAACATTTTCAGTAACGTCTCCAGATGTTTCAGCTCCAGCACAGAGACAGGTCTGGGGCATGTTTAACCTAGCTTAGCATAAACACTGAAAGCAGAGGGAAACAGTTAGCATAGCCACGTCAGTCTTAATCAGTCTAATGACTGATGAGAGAGGACACATTTCTCTACGTCTTCATATAGAAAGTGTCTGTGTAGGTTGGAAACTGTGGGAATTAAAAGAGGTTTGAATCAGATTTTTATGGTAAAATGTTCAGAGGTGACAGTTAGAGTGATGATGTCACACACTCTAACTCTGAACATTCCACACAATACACACCCATTATAAACTCTGACACGGTAAAATAAAAAACATAAAATTTAAACTGTGATTTCATTAAAACTATAACAGCTATCACCATGAAGATTTAACTGAAAACAGGCTCAGGTCCTGTGGCCTGTTTAAAGTTTCAACCATGTTTCTATGTGAACGTATGATAAAATCATCTGGCCTCAAAGAGGGGTGGGTTTGATCGTTTTCGCAACGACTTCCCATTCATTTTCAATGGAAATTTTTTTGTAGTTTTTTGTCAGGAATGATGTTACTTTAGATTCCAATGGAAGAAAAACTTCAGTAATTTTTATATCACGACAACAGGAAACACACACACACACACACACAGACACACACTCAGTGGTCTATGACAGCTGCTCCACTGTAGCTGAACCCAACAATACACTGCTGAATAATTGAGTGTGTGAAGGTGGAAAACATCAGGCACAGCCAGGATGCACACACACACACACACACACACACACACACACACACAGAACTTGTTATAAATGTGACAGTCGATCCTTTAAGTATTAAAAGCTGCACAAACACAGACACACAGCAGGTTTCTGTTCACACACATTAACAACATGAAGAAACTCGACTCAACAAAACACACACAAACACACACATTAGTATGTGAACAAATGTTTGGTCACAATATTTATATTGACTCATAATCCAGAGACAAAGTTTCACTGTAAACAGACAAAACAATATAAATGTAAATGATCTGATTATAATTTTCTTTTCTCTTTTAATTCCTTCATCAGTTTATTTCAGCTTCAGTGACGCTTCAGCTCCTTTCAGTGATTTCACTTCACTTCAGACTCAGCCGAGCACGCTCTCTGTGGACGTGACATGGAACAGGACGATAGCCAATCAGGAAGCAGCTGACTGAAACAAGAGACGTTGTCGTCCTCCATGTTTGTTTCCTCTGACGTGGTCAGATGTGGAGCTGTGAGAGTCCAGACTCTGGTTGTTGGTGGTGAATCTGTTAGTGTGTGGTGCAGAACACAACTGAGAAATCTGTTGTTATCTGTCATCATGTGTGCTCTCTCATGTCTTCTAAAATCAAACCTGACGTGAAAACACTCTTGGCATAAATGCTGTGTTTTTCCCTCTCTGCACACCTGTCTGTGACAACATCAGCTGACTCCTGCTGAGCCCACACCTGTGGAGGAGCCTCATCAGGAGGTTATTTAAGGGGCGGCTGCCACAGTTATATTCATCCTGCATTGATGTTTCTGTCGAGACAAGGAACATTTGGCGTGTTGAAACGTGATAAAACATTCGGAGCCTCGCTGCAGATCAAACCAGCATTTCATCTCCAAAACTCCCTCTAATAAAACACAAACGGGTGTTCAAGTTGATTTAGGTGATTTAGAATAACTGAAAGGGACAAAAGTCTTCGGTCGGAAACTACGAACAGCTGCTGCAGTGTAAATAAACGGTCAAAGTCCGTCTACTAAAGTGGTTCATTTTTTCACTGAAAGACTCAGATTATTGTTATAATTATCTGACCTATTTTTTTTTTTATTAGAGATTTTTACTAACCAGAAACATCTCTATATATCTCTACCAGACTCCATTGACAAAAACAGGGATTTTACTGAACAGAACACAGGAGCTGCTGAAACACGGCTGCTTTGGTCTGTTAGTTTGTTAGTTAATGTGTGGTACTTTTACTCATGTAAAGTATCTGATTACTTCTTCCACCACTGAAAGTCGCACAGTAACACAAACACACTAACAGATGGAGGCAGCGCCCAGTAAAATTCTTGTTTTTCTCAATGGAGTCTGGTACTGATTCACTGTTTTTGATTCCGTCCTCTGTTTTGTTCCAAAATACCAGCTTTATCCTTTCAGTTGTCAAAATATTTCATAGGTCACACAACAGACTGTTTATTAGATTTTCTTTATGTGTTTATGGTGAAGTTTTCATCTGTTCTCAGCTGTCAACTCAAGTTTCCTCTAGAAAATCAAGCGTCTGAATAACTTCACGTTTTTAAACCTGAACTAAACGAATTAAAGTCTGAACATGTTTTAAATATGAACACTTCTCCTGTCGATCCACAGAGATCACTGAGTTGTATCGTTCCATCTTTTCAGTTTGTTGAACCTTCTGATGCTGTTTTCTGATGTTACGTTAGAAACGACTGAAACATTCAGCAGTTAAAAGGTGATTAATAAAAAAAAAAACAGCAGCAGTTTTATGAAGCTCATTCTGAAGTTTCCTTCACGCAGCAGGAATCTTTAATGAGCTGCTCTGAACCCACATCAGAACAAACATCCACGTTCGTGTCTTTTTATTACTCCCAGGATGCACTTGAATGCTATTTGTGTTCCAGGACGAACACCGGCAAACACCTCGATCACCGGCACCGTGAATCATATATGAGTCACTTTTTATTGTGTCTCTGTGGAGAAACGGAGTCAGAAATAGAAGCAGGAGTTTGGTCCTGACTCACTGCTGAGGAGGAGAACGGGATCTCTTCTCTTTCTCTTTTTCTTCGTGTGCAGCAGAAAGTCTCCTCTGCAAAGAGTTGCTGACAATGAAATGACGGATAATGATGGATGAACAGAGGGAGACGGGTGAATAGAAATAGATTCGGATGCAGTGGGAGCTTGATGATGTGCTGAATATTAAACAGCAGTTTAGACTGAGAGAAAAAACAGGAGAAGAAGTAAATTTTGTATTTTCAGTTGATGGGACCAGATAATGTTTGGTTTATGTCTAAAACCTGCTCCAATATGTTGAATATCATCAACACTAACTATCTCTTCAGCTTAAATCTCGTTCCTTTTGAATTTCGCTGAAAGAGCATCTGGTGCAGAGGAAACTGAAACGTTCAGATTCATGTCTGAAGGGTTTTGTAGTGGAAACATCTGCTCTTCAGGTGTGTCCAGGTGGATTTTTACAGAAATCATCTCCCCTCCTGCTCAGCTGCTGCACCGTCCTGCTGCTCAAACTCTGTTTTTATTGAGCCAGCATATGTCTTTGCTCCGCGGGACAATCCCAGGCCTCACGTCGACCCAAACGTCCCACCAGAGGAAGACTTCAGCTGCTCACGACCCTCTGGTCAGCTGCTGTTAAAAAACACGACGATAAGCAGCTGCTGTTTTGAAGTGAAGCTTTAAAAACAGCCGGTGATGACAGAAAAGTTCACTGAAAGAATTTTCAACTTTATGAAAACTGACCGTGGAAGCAGATCGGCCTGTTCAAGTGTCTGAAGCAGTGAGAGGTGAAGTACAGTGGGGGGGTGAGGACTAATAAAACCACTTCAACACTGATGAAGTGTGATGACAACACAAAGGCAGCAACACAGGGGAGTCATGTTAACCTGAATGCCAATTAGCAGCGAGTGTTGGAGTGAAAAGAGCTCCGACAATCAGCACTTTGATTTCAGTTTTCAAAGCGTCATCAGGAAGCTGACGGAGTTTAAAGAAAGGTCAAATAGCTGACGAGTGAACAGCAGGACCTTTCTGCTGCTCTTTAATGTGACGAGAGGAAAAGTTTGGGAAGTGAGGAAGCGAGAAACTTTAAAAGACTTTAACTCGCTGCATCAACACGTCCTGCAACTAAACACCAATTAACCCTGTTATTTTTAACTGGGTCTTTTGTTGTCAGGTGGTTTCACATTAATTTATGGTTGTTTTGTTTCCTTTTAGTTGTTTTGCATCCTCTTGTGGTTGTCTTGTGTCTCTTTGTGGTTGTTTCATGTCTCTTTGTGGTTGTCTTTGTGCATCAGAGCCTTGTGCTCTGTCCTTTACCTTCCTGTATTGATCCTGGTTCTGACCTTCCCTGGGTTTTTCCTCGTCTCGAGCCTCAGAACTTTATCTGCTTTGATTTTTGGATCCTTGTTTTTCTCAGTAAAGACTCTTTTCTCTTCCCTCCACCTCCTGAGTCGAGCTCTTTGGTAACCTAACATCCTGTGTGTTAGCATCGTCACTGTGAACATGTTAGCATGCTAACATTAGCATGACATTGATGGATTACAGAGTACACACATTAAACTGAGGTATTCTTGGAGACTCTCCGTGGTGAAGGAAACGTCTCTGAAGTTGTTTTGAAATCTGAATCCTCGCTGTTCAGCTGCACAAAGACTGAAATATGACTTAGTTTTCCGGCAGCTGACAAAAGAAGATGGAGTGTGTTTGCATTATTCATCACAGGGATTAATAATTAACTTGTTTACCTCACACATCAGCGTCTCTCATCCAATCACAGTCACACACTGACTGTTTGGACTTTATCAACAGCCGAGTCACCAGAAACAACAGGAGCAGATGATAGTTATGTTTCTTTAATTCCTAAAACTCTTTCTAATCAATAAACATCCCTCCTGAACAGTAACTGGTCTCTAACAGACTCTGGTGCAGATTTAATCAGATCTAAGTGACGGAGGCTGCACAAATAAACTTTATCATCACATATACTACACCCTGACGTATGTACACACACTGAGAGGAGTGTTGTGTGTATTAAAACTTATGTTTCATGTTCTTGTGTTGACACACACACACACACACACACACACACTCAGAAACAGAAAACAGTTTCAAACAACAGGGTCAGGACCAAAACACACACAGATATAAACACTGAGTGCAGCTGAGAGGATGCTGAGAGAGATTTTTACTCACAGAAGTGGAATAAAAGCTTTGTGTTGTTTCTTCCACATGTGAAATCCGAGCAGCAGCAGAGAGGAGGATCACAAACAGAAAAAAAGAGAATCCACTCATGAAGCTGAGATTTCCATCAGCCGGCTCTGTCTCATGTTAGAGCTGGAGTTTCATAACAGATTGAAGTGGATAGATGGGAACAGAATAGAGATATCTGTGGTTATCTGAGTGTCCTCGTCAGCTCTGAAACATCGGAGCTGCAGACTCACACTGTGGGAAACAAACGCACAATAACTTTGTTTTCCAGCCGTTACAGGGAAAATCTGGTCTACAACACAGGACTCATTTAAAGTTCTTAATTAAAGGTGGCTAACAGCTGCAGAAGTCCTGTCATTAATGTAATTCATGACTCATCTGTTTTATTTTGAAACCATTTTATCAGAGCCAAGAAACAGTCTGGTACATAAAGTTGCCAATAAAACAGCGAACTGCTGTTTGGTATTTTTATGGATTGAATAAATATGAAGCTGCAGATTCATATTTACTGAACAGAAAAGAGAGAGGTGTCGACCTTCTCTGACTCTACCAGAGAGAAACTCACTTCACTTTAATTGAATTTTAGAAGGAGCACAGGTGAGACATTTCCTACACCTGCTCCAGTTTGTCTTCACCTCTTCATGTTGTGACTCCTGTAACTGACTTCATATTAAATCCTCCACCTGTGTGGAGCTGTGAATGTCGGTGCAGCCACGTCCTCACTGTGCAGCTCAGGATTTACGAGCGTGTGCAGATCGTATGAGGACTGGACTGCACATGTGAACACGTCCTGATGTAAACAGATCTGTATCTACGTCCACTGTTTGTTTTGGAGTTTATCTCCATTAAGAGAAACAGCTGCTGCACCAACATCTGGTCAAAGCAGAGAGGGTTTAAATCACCCGACGTTCTGTTTAAAGAGAAGTTCTGATTTACAGCATCGAGTAACATTTTTCTTTGATTTAAACCTGGACTCCACCTCTGAACCTTGGTTTATCTGCTCCTAACTAAAGCAGTAAACTGGTCACTTCTGCTCGACCAATCACCACTGAGAGCCCTGCTCCAGACCGCCAAGTACACGTCTTTCTTGATGTCCATAAATTCACGTCTGAACGAGCTGCTGAGGCTGTGGAATCACCTCGTTCAGTTGTCAGATGAAAGATGTCCTTGGGCAGGTCGAGACAGTTTTGTTGATAAGACTGGAAACAAGAAATTCATATGAAGCCAAGGTTTAAAGATTATGTTCAGATTAAAGACGACATCTTTACAGAACCATATATGAAATTAAATCTACAGAGAACCCACAATTTCATTGTACTTAACTGTACAGTGACAATAAAAGCCTTTTCTGTTCTGTTCTAACTGGAGCTGCATCACTGGTAGTTGTAACTTAGAGGCTGCCGTCTGTGTTTTGACCTCAGAAAAAGTTAGTTTCAAGTGAAAAGCCCTGATTCATTTTGGTTGTCTGATGTGTTCATAGGTTTATAGAAGATGCTCGGCAGCTGAGACAGAGGCCGTCAAAGTTATTAAGTGTCTCGTGGGTCCATAGGGCTGGGCACCAGAGAATCAATCAGAGACCTGAACCTGGGCTCAGGCCAAATGTAGTTTCAGGAACTGGTCTCTGAAGCAGACTGAGAGCCAAGAAACCAGAGGTAAAACAATGGATGTGTGTTGCATTAATTTACAGACTGTTCTCCTCCAGACATTTCAGTAATGCTTGATGGACGTCTGCCAAGACTGGACCCAGGACGGAGACAGGGCTGCGTTCCTGGTTGATGTTTAGTGATGCCTGGTTGTGGCTGAAATCCTGTTTTGTCATCGGCAGGAGCGTCTCCGCTCGTCGTCTCATGGTTGGAGATGAAATGTGGAGAAGTCGTCAGTAAAAAGGGCAGAGTCGACGTTTCTGGAGGATTTTCAGTGAAGCGACTGGTTTAATGACTCCAGAGGAATCTCAGAGGTCGTGACCTCCGGTGGTGAAATTTCTGTTTAACTGTCAATCATACGGACGGTTTCCTGAAGCTCTGACTGAGGAGCACACACTCTTTATAATCCCTGATACTGCAGGAGACTCAGAGCTGAATATTTAGTTTTATATCTGTATCTTTTCTAATCAGTGTTGATGGTAAATTAATGAAGAGAATAAATCTCACTCTCCTACTTTATAATGTAACAATGGCTTTAATCAATAGTACAAAAGAATCCAGTGGCTGTTATTGATATATTAACCAAAATCCAGTGACTGCTGAACTGTCCAGAGTCTCTAACAGCTCGTTCCATCTGGCTGTAAGAAGCTCTGTCAGCCAGATGGATGTTCTAACATCTGCATGAAAAAAATACAGCACAAATCTCATCATTGATCCAGTGAGGGACAGAACATTTTATTCTTTAATACGGGACGAGTCCAGTGGGTGTTTCTGTGTTTGGTGATCAGGCTCAGGTCTCAGGTGATGAGTGCGTTAGTTACAACATCTGTAAATAAAAACGGCTTTTATGTCCCCATCGTTGTCAAAATCCAACCCAGTCCAACGCTGGAAATTATTAACCATCTTCATTAATGACACAGGGAGGTCACTTTACGCATGTAACTTACGCTTTTACGCAGATGACACCATTTTATACCTTTTTCCACTCAGCCATCGACAATCTGCAGCTGTTCATTAATTCCTCACAGCACACCTCACTGAATCTTAAGCTTGTTTTAAATACAGACAAAACAAAATGTATGAGCTAAGGAAATGGAAGCTGGGCTAAAAATCTGTGAACGAAAAATCTGAGAATGTTCCCCACTGTAAATACCTGGGCATTTGGATCAATGATGAATTTACTTTGAAATCCTACACTGACAGTTTCAGTCAGAAATTAAAGAAGCAGCTCAGTTTTCAGGTCCTGTTATCTCACATATCGTCACAAGATATTCTACAAAAAAAGGACTATATCCTGTTTTATCATCGCCTTCTGCTGTTCTCATTTCTCTGCTCTTTTGCTCTTTGATTTGACTCCTCTGTCCTCAGGTTTCATGTGTAAATGGGATCGTAATCTCAACATGATCTCCTGATTAAATTAAGTTTATATAAATCAATATCATTAATGGAATCCAGGATTCAGGAGCTTCATTGTTGCTGTGTGAGCATTTGTATATTTACACAGAATAAATCCAGTGTCTGTAATCAGCAGCAGAGATGAATCCAATGCTTGTTCATGAAAGGAGGTGAAGAGTAATAATAATAATAATAATAACTCCCTGCAGATACGACGACAAAGCTCCAACACATTTTTCATCAAAGACAATTTCTGTTCATCTGTCGCTTTAATTTCCTTCACAAAGACGCTCATTAGAAAAAAAACAGCAAATGAGCAACAAAATGTTTTTTTTTCTTTTGTTTTGCGTCGTCATTTTATTTCTTTTTTTCTTTGTCGGAGTTGTTTCTCTGTCTGTCTCATTTCCCCGGTTAATGAGGAAGGTAATTTAAGCTTTTTATTGTCTGTCTGCAGCTCCAGAACAAACAGCGCAGTAATTAGATTTCTGTGTTTGTGTTATGAGACGGAGCTGAAGGGGGACCAGAGACGCTCCTCCAGGCCTCCTCCTCCTCTTTCATTCTCCTCCCTACTGTTCCTCCATCTGTTTCTGTTTGTTCTGGTTTCTGTTTGGTAAAAGAGTCTGTCGCTGGATCTTTGTGTCAGCGTCATTTTCAGTGGTTAGTTAGAGATCAATGAGTCTGTGAAACAGGTTAATGAGTTTTCTGGTTCTCTTTAGGGTCACTCGCCGAACCTACACTGCAGAGCGAACTTCAGATCACTGGAAACACTTAAAACAATATTAAATACTTATTACGACCTATAGTTAGGTTTTATCGCAAGGCGACCTCTAGTGGTAGGAATAATTATGACCGAACCGAAGGGGGAAGTCAGGTGGTGTAGTATAACGAGTGACAACTTTTATGTCCAGAAGATGTTGGAGTGGATTGATGGACTTTGACACAGAATAAAACAGTCCTAAAACCAGGAAGTCAGTTAGCATGTTAGCATGTTAGCTCTTCCTGTTGTCAGTGTGTTTCTGGTTAAATGTCTGAAATAAGGTCTGTGGTTTTAACACAAGCTCAAGACATTTTCAGGTTTGATTCTCCGACATAAAATGGGTCAGTAAATCCCCCACTCCTGATGTTTGAAGCTTTTACGTGTCTTAAAAAAGGCGGTTGCTAACGAGTGTCTAAATGAGACTACAGAGGTTGTCGGGGACGTTAACATGAAAACCCATCTACTCACCAGTCCACCTTTACAACATCAGTATTCAAATCCAATCTTTGGCTGTGTATATCCTGTTTATATTGTACATATCGTGTATCTTGTTTTGTATTCACTAGTATTTATTGCTTCCTTATTGATGCTGATTTCTACTTTTGCTGCTATGACAATGTGAATTTCAGTCTGGATCAGAGGTCAGAGTCTGGATCAGGACAGAGTCTGGATCAGATCCGTCTGTAATCAAACCCCGGTGAATGTGTGAGTTGCTGCAGAGTTTCAGATTCACATCGATCCGTCTGAGACCAAACACCTGAACAGCGTCTCCAGATTTCAGTGTGTTTGTTGTTTTTCTGTGCAGCCTGTCTCTGTCAGAGGAGGCTGAGGGGAAGCCCTGCCTCATCGATCAGACATGTGAGCGTCCCAGCGGAGTTAAAGGGAGAGTCCGCTGAATGCAGCCGCCGTGTAATTCAAACCTACGAACCCGACATGACCTCCAGGAAGGACGGATGACTCTGTCTCTCCGTCTCCTCTGAGTCTTTGTTTCTCTCACTGATGGTTGTAGGATCATTGATGATCATTGTCTGAAGAGGAGGAGGATTCCTCAGGTCTGGAGTCCATGTGAGCTCCATCCACAAATATTCTCCATCCACACTCACACACCTGAAAACCTGTGAGGACAGACTTTAACTACAGGGCCGTCGGTTCAGGATCAGACTGTAAACAGCTGACGTTTGTCCTGAGGATGGCGCTAGAGAAAAATCATCTTCTTTATGTTTCCTCTGCCATTTTCTTTTTCTTTCTCTTTATCTCTCTCTCCTCCTCTCTCCCCCTCCCTCCCTCTCTCCCTCTCCCTCTCTCTCAGTCCTGCAGTTAATTGCCATTCACCTTGTGTTTTGTGTAAATTGAATGTCTCTGTCTATTACACCGAGTGTCAAGCAGCGACTTGACGAGGCGACAAACCAATTACAGCTCGCAGACGAGGTTGTGAGATGCCCGTCTGTCTGTCTGTCTGTCTGTCTGTCTCTCTGTCTGCCCTCCTGTCTGTCTGCTTCTACAGAAAACATTAAACAGCACAGAGAAAATGAAAACAGTGAGGAACAGAGGAGGAGATGAAGTCAGGTCAGTTTAGAAAATTGATGAGTAATCCTCCATCTTTTTCTTTTTTTCCTGTTAGAGAAAAAACTGATGAAGAAGAAAAATGTGAAGTCAAAATATTACAAGGATAAATTTTAATTTTAATTTGAAATTTCAAGAAAAATCATCAAGAGGAAGTCATGTTGTTATTTTACCAAATAAAAAACAATTTTTAGTTTCACAAGAAAACATTACGTAAAGAACATATTCACTTTATCAGGAGATAAAGTTATATTACGATATAAAATATAAATGCTATGCTAACTGGTTCCGTCTGTTTCCAGTCTTTATGCTAAGCTAACTGTTTCCCTGTGTTTCCAGTCTTTATGCTAAGCTAACTGTTTCCCTGTGTTTCCAGTCTTTATGCTAAGCTAACTGTTTCCCTGTGTTTCCAGTCTTTATGCTAAGCTAACCAGATGCTGGCTGTGGATTCAGTCCTCTTGTCATTAGCCAACACAGTGAAAAGCAGTCGTCCACAAAGGAAACGGAATAAACCAGTTTGAATTTAAATTAGAATCAAATTAAACAATGAAACAGGAAGTAAAGTAGAAAAGCTGCATTAAAAGAGGAATTAAACAAAGAAAACTCAATTTACTGAGATGATTCTTCTACAGTCTCACAACATAATCAAATATAATACTCTCTCCCTCGCTCCTCATCTTTTTCCTTTTCCTCTCCTTTCGTTTTCACTCCCCCCTCTTCCTCCCCCTTTTTGCCTCCTATAAATTTTATCAGGCGATAAAAGACGACTTAATGGAGAAATTTACGGCAGGCTGTAAAACCAGGATACGCCTCCTCCTCTCCTTTCCTTATCTCTCCTCCTCCTCTTCCTCTCTCGGCTGTCGTCTCCATCTTGGACAACACCACAAACTCTCAGGTCAAAGGTCATCATTGAAATAAACTGATTTTGGTCAGGAATAAACTCTTCTTCTCTGGTCTAATTAGAGCAGGACTGTTGGAGGTTGTCGGGTTGAATCTTGCAGCTGACACCTTCACCTTCACCCTGATTAAAGATGAACAGATCGATCACTCCTCCGTCCTCCTCATCACGTCAGTGTTTTCAGATCTTGTTTTATTTTGGTATTTCCTTTGCTCACTTCCTGTTTTATTTTGTAAATTATTCCTGGTGTGTTGTTTGTGCTCTTACTTCCTGCTTGTTTCCTGTCTCACCTGTGTTTCATTAGCTCGTTAGTTGCTGTGTATATAACGTCTTCAGTGTTGTTTCCCATCCTGCACTTTGTTTCTCCTGCTCCTCCTGAACCACTTGTTTTTGGTTAAAATAAATGACATGTGTTTTAGTCTGCCTCAGTCTGACAGGACGCTCTATTTCTCCTGCGATCGTCGTCTCCACTGTTGCCTTCTTCATCGTGTCTTTACAGCCTGTAGAATAACACACGTCCACTGTTTGTTTAAAAATAGAAAGTGAGGTGAATCAAAATCTAAAAGTGAACTGATTCAAATTTCTCCATCAGCTCCACAGCAGCAGAATGTGAAGCTCTGACTGGAGCTTTTAAACATTTATTTCATTCAGATTAACTCATTTAATACAAAACATAATCAAAATAATCAATAATCAATAATAAAATAATTAAAATGGCAAATAAAACCACGTGAGCTCAATTTCAAGTTGACAAAAGTATTGTTTAGTGAATGAAGTTTTGCTCTGAATCCTTTCTCCTTCTTTTTATGAGGCCCATCAGATAATATGTGAGTGGATTTATTCTTTTATGGAGGTGACATCGACCCTCGAATAACGATGAGTAATGAAAGTTATTACAAAAAGCATTTCAGTGATAGTAACCTCGGCCCTCGGTTGACAAAATGAGAAATATTACACACAGGAGATACTGCCTGATAAATGTGCTAATGCTGTAATTTTTTATGGAATATTCTTAATCGTCCTTCACCAACAAAGCTGACATTGCACCATCTTTTTTTTTTCTTGCTCTCTCTTTTTCTGTCCTCCTGAGCCCTGACACCGCTCTTCAATCTTTCATGTCCTTAATAATATCTCTTTTTCATCTGTCTTTTATATTTGATGGCGAGTGAAAAGGCAGCAGGGACTGTGAACGAGGAGCTCCATTTTCAATCTTCTCAGTTGACTTTGAAGCGCTCTTTAGCCTTTTGAAAAGGAGGCAAATTGGAAATGAAAGCAAGGTATTTTTATTTTTAAGAATATGTAGAAGGGGAATGAACAAAGTGTCAGAGAGAGAGAGAGAAGAGGAAGAGTCAGGGAGGTTTACTGCTGAGACGAGAGGGTCAAAATCATTTTATTTGCACGTTATAAAATGATAAAGCAGATTTATTGAAAATCAGAAGGTGAAATCTTTTATCTAAAGACGCCTTCAGACCCTGCAGCTGTTTTAATTAGTCTTAACACGTGTCCTGAACTTGACTGGAATCCACCTGGTGTTTTTTTTTTTACAAACACTGGGTTTCACAAGTCTTAAAAAGTCTCAAAAGTCTAAAATGTAAAAATCTGAATTTTAGGCTAAAATTTTAAAAGGGCTTAAAAGATGTTTTGGTGGCACAAAATTATCTGATCTCAGTGTATATTGGTTCCATTTTGTAGTTCTTTCTGTAATAAAACTACAAACTACAACCAAGCTGGACGGTTTGAGAAGTAACGTGGTGGTTTCTAAGGTCGGCTACTTTTACTTGATTTTACATCGGCATGGGTACATGCAAGTTTAGTGAGTCCTCTGGCTCGAGAATGAAGTTTGGTTAAAAACAATGGGAGAAGATGCTGAAGTCGTCACACTCGACATAAAAGAAAAGTATAAAACTGCAGCTAAAAGTCTGAAAGCACAGGTCTTTACTCTGTGTTGTAAAGCACGATCCAGTCTAAACAGTAAGTGACCTCAGGACAGCTCTAAGATCCACATTAGCAGAGGTGCTCTGGAATTTACACACAGTATCAAAACATCAGTCAAATAATAACAGCAATGAAAACAGAGGCGAACTGTTCCGAGCTGCATTTCCTGAAACGTTTTAGTGCAGAAAGGACAGGACGGTGTTCGTTACGTGGTTTGAACTGGTCAGAGGTTACAGGACTGTCTGTGTTGATTTTCCCTTTCTATTCTTTACCAGTGTTGACGTGAAATCGGTCCTAAATTTTATTCATAATGGTTTTAAAAGTCTTGTTGAAACTCTGAAACATCTTCATTTTTCAATTCCATGTCCAGACGTTCTGTATCTCCACGATAAACGTCTCAAACTCACATCTACAAACATATTAGAGACCTGCTAACAAGACGTTTCTGTGGGTTTTTTCTGTCCTTCTGCATCTTTCATATGTTTGGCATCTGAGCTCTATAACCCAGTTTCAGATTGTGCTGATGCTGCACACATCAGTAACACTTCACATCAAACATCTGCCTCACATGTGAGGTTTCCTCCAGTTTGTGAACATATGGTCACATGTTTGCATGTTAATGACTGAGTGTGTGTTCATGCATAATTAATAGTTTGGAAGTGTTGGTTTCTTATACATCTGACACACACACACAAACACATGTACACACTGCTGGTCCACAGTGAATTCAGCACATTCAGACTCTCTGATATAAGTATTCCAACCAGTCCTCCGACCTAAGTCACGTACGTACTTGTTCCTTCCCTCAGGTACGACCCACAGGAGCGAGTCAGCAGCGTCATGCTAACAATAATAAACAGAGTTAACATTATAGAACAGTCTGTTTAATCAGGAACTGAGGTCTCCTGTGCTTCATTGATTGAACCTCCTCTTTATACTATGACCTTTACTTCCTACATGTCATAATTACTGTGGCCACTAGATGTCGCTTAACAAGAAGTCGTAACTGTGGGTCGTTATAAGGTGCTGCATGAGAGGAGAACAGTCTCAAATACTGAAACCGATAAGAACATAGAACAGAATTCAATCTCTGATAGAAAACCAAGACAAAACTTTGGTGTTTAATTAATCTCAAAACTTGCGCAACAGGTACATGTCCATAATGCAGCATCTAGTGGCTGTAATAATCATGACATTTATTAAGTACATATGGTATAAATGGCGACAAAGTCCATGCTAGGATGTGGTTGCGGTGCACAAATGGATCAAGTGCAACAAGTGCAGGACGCTCACGCTGGAGACCTGACTTCAGTTTCCATTTAGAGCGTCACAGTTGTTGTCACCATCTTTTCCTAAACCTAACCAGGTTACATCTGTCGCATGCTGTCACGCCGCAATATGTCCTGCCACCAGTGGGGGCGCTGCTTTAGGAAACTGCTAATACTTTTTTACTTTCCACACTTAAAATAATCTTATCAAAGGATAATTCACACACTTAACACGAAGATTCTAAATTAACATTTTATTGTTTACGTTGAGTTTAAATAACACTTAAATAAGTTTACTGAAACAATGCCACGTCGAATTTGTGTCGCAATCAAAGCTAAAGATAGTCCAACGGAAAATCAGTGTGTGACTTTTTTTGGCCAGGCAGTGTAAATATATAAGCATTTTCTAGGGGGTACTAGTGAGCTGGGAGGTTGTTAATACAATACTTCAGACAAACCACTGTCAGGCAGACGTTTACCTGATGACTGAGTAAAATATTAAGAGAACAGGATCTTTTACAGACAGAGCTGTGAAAAATTCACAGGTGAGGTTGTTGCAATGTTCGTGTCTGATTCTGCTGCCAGATGCTGTGAGGCGATCTGACAAGGATTTCATTTAAAGCTCACAGAGGCCTTTATGTTTCACAGTGAATAACTCACATGAAAACCAAGTGGAAACCAGAGGAGTTTGAGCAGGAGATGGAGCCACACGAACACACAGGTTTATAAAGAACAGAAGTAAAAGAAAAGCATCAACATTAGTGAAGTAAATCAGCCGTGTATCTCAGCTCTGATGCAGTTTGAGCTCATTTCAGTGATTTAGCTCTTTGTTTACCTCCTCAGCTCCAACCTGTTATAATAAATGACATCATTAGATTTCAGCACACACACATTCACACTTATTGTGCTCCGTCCACATCCTTCAGTTCAGCATCGATTCAAAGATTAGAATCTGCTCTTCCTGCAGGTTTCCTCCCTGCCTCCGTGTTTTCAGACACAAAATTATTCCTAAAAACACGACAATATGTGGTTTGTTATCTGCAGGAATAATTGACTTCGCGGTGTCGGCACAACGCTGCACAATCCTGCATATTTTCTATTCCTGTCTATTTAAATGTAAAGTAGGGAGAGTGAAAAACAAAAGGATGAGCAGGTGGATAAAAAGTAGCTTTGTCATCATCGTCTTTATCTGTTTTAAGGCAAAGACACAAAGGAAAACAGAAATAAAATCATAAAAAAAGTCAGACGTGTAGGGATTTCTGTCTGAGACGTCCAAACACAAACTGTCGGCAGAGTCGCAGAAAAACACGACGGTTCAGTTTGGACATCACATTCAAAAAGGCAGGAAAGTGCTTTGTGTTAATGTGTTAAAACTGAAAACTGTCACCCAATCAACTGAGGGATGATCAGTTTTTATTTCTCTGCAAACTTCCAGGAAAACTGTTTGGAGAGCGGCACCAACACTTCGCTGGTCTACAATTAAGATCTCGATTATCGTGACCAACAGAATCAAATAAAACTCTGTGGGCACCATTTTTTTTTTTAAAAAAACTAGAGAGTGCAGCGTCTGGCTTAATCCAAAGGAGAAGAAGAAAAACCAGAGCTTCAGTGTGGACGTGGCAATGTAGTCCACCATTGTTGTTACTGTGATAGTTTTGGTGGTTAAGAAAACCAGCACCAGACCTTCTGCTGCAGGACTCCTGCTCCTCCTCCTCTTTCTTCTGTCTGAAGATAATTCTTTATGAATCTGGCTGTTTGTTTGGGCTTGTTTCCTGCCAGAAACACCACCACCAGACTCCACTGACAAAAACAGGAATTTTACCGAGCTGCTGGAATACCACTGCCTCCATCTGTTAGTGTGTCTGTGTTACTGTGTGACTTTGAGTGGTGGAAGAAGTAATCAGATACTTTACTGAAGTAAAAGTACCACACAGTAACACAGACACACTGACAGATGGAGGCAGTGGCATTCCAGCAGCTCCCAGTAAAATTCCTGTTTTTGTCAATGGAGTCTGGTAGTGATATATAGAGATGTTTCTGGTTAAACTGAAAGGATCTTCCTCTTTAATAAAAAGCTCTGTCTCTGTAGGAATCCTGTCATCATGTTGTAAGACACCGAGAAGAATAATCTGAGTCTGTCAGTGACAAAAACAAGAACTTTAGTGGACGGACTTTGAACCGTCTGATTCCAAACTGATTCACCCAAAAACATGGGAAAAAAAGGTCCGGTGCAAAAATACCACGTGTTTCTTTACAATCAAACCAACAAGAAAACAAGATGTCGGCCTCTTGACAACAAGACGAGCTTCTTACTTTGTTGTATTATGAAAAGAAAAGAGTGTGTGAGTGTGTGATGAGCTCAGGACTAAGGATGAGGAGTACAGACAGCGTGGACTGTCTGTGCCTGATCAGACAGAATCTATAGATGCTGAATCACAGATGCGTCTCGAGGACATTTCTTCAGAGGATGTGGTTTTTCTGAGCGTGGTGATAAATTCCTGCTGTCAGCGCTCAGATGGAGGAGTTACAGAGTTTGTCTGAGTGAGCTTCAGACAGACTGACTCCTGCAGCTTCACTGGGCCGAGGATTAAATAATACAGAGCAGATGAATCACAAAGTGAATGCAGGATGACACTGTGGGTGAAGTGACTGTGAAGTAATCCGGCAGGACCTCCCAACATACACCGCTAATCACATGAAGCTCCGCCACCCTCTGCTCGGCGTCCACATTAGATTCATGCAGCGGCGGCGGCAGCTCAATAAAACATGCAGAAGCTGTGAGCATCCTGCAGGAAGTCAAACAGAGCAGATACACAGACCGGAGGGTTCAACTCCCTGTTTAGATCAGCTGCTGCAGACAGGAAGTGGAGCTAAAGAGCACTAAATCAGCATGGGTGAAAATCCTGTCTGTGCTGCTGGATATTTTCCAGATGTGTCACATCTGTTCCAAACATAAAACATTATCCAGAGGATGAAAACAAACTGCACACCTGTTTATTTTTAATAACTTCCCATCAGCTGATGTCTGAGCTCGAATCGTCTCCTTCACTGCTTCCTATCTCATCTCCTTCAGCAGAGGAGACACTGGAGCTTCCTTTACCAAAGGAAAGGAGAGAATGACGTCCCATGATTCCTTTCAGCAGCAGCAGCGTTTAAAGATCCATGTCTTCCTGCTTTTACCAGCCAACAAAGTTTGACGCCAGCAGGCGCTAATGTTAGCCAGCTAGCCTAGCTAAGGTCGGCACATTTTCTTTAATTCATTTAAAAACGGTAAAGCTGCAGTCATTTCCTCTTCTCTTTCTCGTCACAGTGAAAGCAGCAGAATGACACTGAACAGTTCTTCTTCTTTGGGTTTTTAATGGTGGTTGGTGAACCATCTTACATTTGCATTATCGTCACCTACTGGGCTGTGGAACAGAAGATTGGCAGGAAAACTGTTTATACTGGGTCAGCCCTAATCCTAAGATCCTGATCAGCTCCATCTCCTTCTCCTTCGACCTTTCAGCCTCTTGTATCTGATTCTTCTTCATTCATGAACCACAGGCTGGAACTCAGATCGACAACAATCAGGTACAACACCAACATTACTGCTGACGGTGCAGCGATCCACCTGTCAACTCCTCCTCCATCCTCCCCTCACTGTGAGGACCCTGAGGTATCAGTGTTTTAGATTCAGGAGTGAGGACCATCCTCTTTGACTGGAAGTATCTCGGGGAAACGTTCACAGCAGGACTGATGAAGAGTTCAAAACGTCCTCACATCTCCTCTCTGAGCATTCTGGGAAATGTAGAAAAGCTCTGCAGGCGTTTGGTCAAGGTGAGCTGTGAGTTCACCTCCATGTTTTAACATCACAGATTAATGAGAGAGGAGGAGATCTGAGGACAAACTTCTCTTTAATCAAACTCCTCGTCATGGCCAACGGAGCAGAATTTATTTTTATTTGAAACGATGAATAAAATGGATCTTTGAAGTGAGGATAAATCTGCCTCGTTCACACGCAGTCATTCGTGACGTTCGTCCTGCTTGTTAAACTCAGATCTGTGGACGAGTGTGGAACCAAAACATTTATCAACTCAATCTGAGACCCTTTAAAATCTGGACAAATTGGTCGAGGCGCTCGCTCTCTGCAGACAGAGGCTGGACACACACTCATTTGTGTTTGTCACTGTGTGTGTGTGTGTGTGTGTGTGATATCCTGGAGTGTGAACAAACAGGAAGGAGTGTGTATTAACATCATTATGATAATAAAAGGAGCCTGTGATGCTCATAGAAGCGGTGGCTCTGTTTCTGTTTGTTCCTCTCAGCTCAACAACCTCTGTAATTAATTGAAAAAAGTGTGTGTGTGTGTGTGTGTGTGTGTGTGTGTGTGTGTGTGTCGCTGTCCACCCTCTGACTGTAATTAAGGGGGATGTAAACAGGGTCACCTCCCCCTCCGTCTCCTCTGTTTTCTTCTCCTCCATCAAAACAAAACTCTGCAGACAAACAGATAAAGAAAAATGATTTTATTACGAACCTGAGATCTGTTTAATCTTATCAATCTTAGCAGAAACCTATCAACAACTCTTCTCTTCCTCGTCACAGTGAAAGCAGTAGAATGATTATACACTAATAAAAACATACGTATGTAGATCATAAATCTTACACTCTGGTCCCTTAACATTAATAAAGCAACAGCAGCTCAGAGGATTGTGTTTGACCGATCAGTGACGTCCAGCTCTGTAAACTGGACAGGAGGTAACATTAGATCCTGGTGTGTCTGTGGTAGAAATGCAGGTGTAAAGGTTGGAGGAAGCTGCAGAGGAAAAGATGGACCATCATCTAAAAACACAAAGGTTCCACCAGGCTACAGTGAAAATGAAAGGAGTTCTCAGCTCAGTGCTTCCTCTAGCTTCAGTATTATCACGTGTTTGGAAGGTGAGCTTGGTCTCGTTTTCATGGTCAAATCGATAAGTTAGAAGTTAAAAATCAGACTCAACCTCCCGTCCTGTGTGTTTTTATTCCATCTTACATAAGGACTCCCACATAACTGAGCGGTCGAAGCTGGCAGGAGGTTGCACTAACATGAATCCATGGTGTGGGTTTAAAAGCCTCTCCAGCAGCACTCCACGCTTCATTCTACTGTGATTTATCTGATGGAAGAAAAAAAAGGGTTGGCGATCGTCCACTCAGCTGCTCCCTGACACCGTCACATGGTTTAATGTTCGGGTTAGTGATGTAATGAAGCAGAAACACACCATGATGCTGTAAATCAGCTGCTATCTGCCTGCAGGAAGGATTTCACAGTCACTTTAATATGCAGACGACCACAGGACTGTCAGGTTAAACAGATATGTGACAATACAGAATACACACTGCAGCATCAACTACACCTGCTCCTGGATAAACAGAGGTTAAAAAACAGCCGTGGCAGCCGTCACTTTATCCTCCCTGTCACAGCAGCAGAGAGGTTTGTTCATCACTTAAATGCTGTGTGTTCAGACACTGCTGCAGTCATTTGTTTGAGAGGATCCAGAGGAAGAGAAAACCAGCGACTTACAGTCATGACACAAAACCACAGCAGTGACTTTCTGAAGAGAAAAACCTGAGATCAGGTTCATTACAGCTGCTTTAATCAGTATTTTAGTGTTAAAATGGATCTGATGAGCGTAAACAACGTGAAAGCTGATGTTGTTTGGTTTTAGCTCCTAATTTGGCAGATAGACTCAGTCAGAGAGCAGCTGGTGAACATAGTGGAGCATTTAACAGCCAGAGATTTTTAATTCAAATCATCAGTTGGAAGAGTTTATATCATAGATCAATAGATTCAAATTTATGAAAACAGAATTTGCAATCATGACCCAGTAAAACTACTGTACATGTTATTTGATGATTAAGGTTTTAATACAAACAGCGCAACAAGAAGGTTCTGGGCAAGAACCTGCTGGTTGGCTGAGTTGGCTTTTTATCCATGTTTCCTCCACCTTCCTCCCACAGTCCAAACAGAGAGTGAGAGAGTCCTTCTTCAAGACTAGAACCACAAGATGAAAGATGGAGGACCTGTCTTTGTTGATCCATTTTCTTCCTCTATTCCAGGGTCGGGTCGTGGTAGCAACAGGCTAAGCAGGGTATTCCAATGTCCCTCTCCCCAGCAACACTTTACAGGGTCTGCCCTGAGGTCTATTCCCTGTTGGACCTGCCTGGAAAACATCCAAAGGAAGGTCCCCTGGAGGCATCCTAACCACATGCCTGAACCACCTCAAAAGGCTCCTTTCAGTGGCTCTTCTCTGAGCCTCCCTCACCCTGACTCTAAGGCCCCATCATTCTACTGAGGAAACTCATGTCGGCCGCTTGTATTTGTGATCTTGTTTGTTTGGTCACTACCCACAGTTCATGATCATAGCTGAGGGTTGGACCATAGGCTCAGGTCCCTCTTCACCACAACGATCCGGTACAACGTCCATGTTACTGCAGACGCCACAGACTTGGAGGTGCTGATCCTCATCTGGACCGCTTCACACTCGGCTGCAAACCGGCCCAGTGTGACCTGAAGGTGTTGGTTTGATGAAGCGAACAGAATCGCATCATCTGCAAAGAGCAGCGCCGCAATTCTAAGGTTCCCAAAACGGACACTCACCTTACCTGGGCTGCACCTTGAGATCCTGTCCATGAATACATCTTGATATTGCACCTCAAATTTCTAGCAAATTTGCAATTATACAATTGCATAGTTCAGTCCAGCCTGAGCTGACTGACAACAATGACCAAGTCTTACCTGATGGAAATGGACTTTTTAAGAGACAAAATGAAACCATCTCAGTTTGATACACCCAGTAAACCAAATAATTACAACCAACAAATAAACAAATGGTTTAGTATAAATACGTGAATTGTTACTGTCTGTTTTCAGTCTCTTTCTTTGTCCCACATTCACCAAAGATCAGTGAGAGTCATTCTCTCAAGAGGGTCATCTTCAGAGAGGATCTTTAAAGTCTCACTGCATCTACAGAACAATCAAAGATACAGAGAGTCCACAGCGAATCAGCTTCAGATGTCTGAGAAAACACAGATTTCAACTCTGCTCGCTCTCGTTTTGTTTTCAGTTCAGTTTTTACTTCTTTTAGTGTTTGCTCATTAAAAGTTCCTTCTTATTCAGGTTAAATGAGCTGTGGATACTGTGGGGAAAAAAAGGGTCTTTAAACAGAACAGAGTGTTCAGGTGAAGGTTTGTGAATCTGTTTCCGGCTCCAGAGAAGAAAAAAAAAGCCTTTTATTAGTCTGTTTATTATTAGATGAAGCAGTGCAATCAGGCCAACTCACACTTTCTGTTTCAGTAAGTAGAAAATTATTCGACCAATTTTGTAGAAGTATTCTTCCCATCATTCCTGTTGCTTTCCACCCACATTATAATGTAGAAATTATGTGGAAGAATCTGCCAAATGTGCTGTAAATCTTCCACTAATGAAGTTGTGTAAAAAGTGATGCAGCTGTCCAGCCGGAGCTCGTTAAGAGGCGAGACTGTGTTACCCTGTGACAGGATGACAACTGTGTGTGTCTATGTGAGTGTGCTCAGCTCATACGTTCATAATGAAACACATGCCAAAGGTTTATTACATGGTATCACAGGCATAATGTTTTATGGCATAATTAATGTATGTAAATGTGATCGCACCTCCAGTGTCACGATGTGGTGTAAACGTCTGTCGTCGTTAACTGAGGCATAATTTTCTCACCAGGAGGAGAGAGGGAGAGTCGACCTACTAATCACAGACACTCGCCTTCATTTCTGATTCATTTATTGTGTAAAATCACAAACAGTTTTTTCATGATCTCAGACTCAGACTCATTAAATCAGCCTGTGAACCCACGACTCAGTTTTTACTCCCTTTATAAAAGCTACATGATGTGACCCAACGTGACGTGACGTAACATTACATGACATGATGCTACCTGACCTGTCAGACACACCACTAGTTTACATGCAGCCTGTATATATTCCCCTGCTTGTCCACAGTAAATATCTATATATGAAGATACAGAGCAGAACAGCAGTGAGTCAGTTATATATATATATTTTATATATAGTTATGTAAGAACCATGTTGATGGGCCTTAGTGTGAGGCAGCAAAATAATCTCTCCTCAAGGCTGATTTAGTCTCTGTGTTGATTATGTTGTTGAATATATATGAATATATTTACAGACGAGTTTCCGTTTCCTTCAGGTGGGGTGGATAGGGTTTCATCTACAGTAATGACTCATCATAAAACATCTGACTAATCATCTGAGCTGTAAAAGTGAGAATATGATGGATGGATGAACAGATGGATGGATGAACAGACAGACAGTGAGTCAGCGATGAAGATGGAGGGAGACGAATCGGCGCGGTGACATTTTAAAAACTCATTTTTTTCTGACGGATTGTTCTTGAACTCGTTTCGGTGATTTATCTCCACACTCATCCATCCATCTTTCTGTCGGCCTCTGGGTTCATTCATGTATTCATTCATCTATCCATCCATCGATCTTCCGACCTATCTGTCCATCCATCTACATCTTGATCACGTTTCTCCTCCTTGCCGCCCTTCAGTCGTCTTCTCTCTCTTCTTCCGTCCTCTTTTATCTACATTTATGTCTCTCTCGTTTCCATTTTCTTCCTTCACACTCTCCCCACTTTATTTCTTTTCTGTCCCTCCTGTTCACATTTTCATTTTTTATTTCACTTGTGTCTCAATCTCATTTGTCCTTAAATCCACTGTCTGTCCTGATAGATTTCATTCTGTTCTCCTTTTCCATCGTCTTGTGCCCGTCTGTCACAATTCTTCTTTTAAATATCTTTGTCCTCAAAATCTGCACTCTGTTTGAACTCTGCACCACCTTTATTTCATCTTCTATCCTTTTCTTCTTCTGTCTTCTTGATGCTCTTTTTTCTATAATAGCTATTGAGTAAAGTCACAGTTGGTTTTTTCTTGTTTGTTTTTTCACTCCTCCGTCATGTTTTCTGCAGCTCCTGCTGTGTTGCTCACTTCTTTTTCCTTCTCTTAATGCCTCCCTCCGTCCTTCTGTCCATCCCTCGAGACCTTAAATACTCAAATCTTCCTCCTAAGCTGTTAAAAAAGAAGAAGAAGCCAATTTTAAAGTGGAGCTTAAATGTGTGATCAGCAGGCACTTTGCAGTCACAGCTAATGAGACAGTGATCTCATTTATTCTCCAGTTTTTAAAGATTTATAAAGACAAGACAGTTTGCAAATGAAAGTACAGACACAAAAATCTAAAAATACAAATATGAGACACACAAGGATTAATGGCAGCGATCTGATCAACAATATCCACATGAAGTTAACGTAGCATAAAACCTACCATGTTAGGTTTGGAAAAAGTTTGTGGTTTTAGCTAAAATTGCTTGTGAAAGAAGCAACAGTAACGATCAAGTTCAAACAGGAAGTCTCTTCTGTCAAAGGCCAGGGTTTGATTGACCCAACCTCCTCCTAGCGCTGATTTTTTGTTCTTTATACTACGATGTTTACTTCACAGATGTCATAATAACTACGGCCACTAGATGTCGCCTTACAAGAAGACGTGATTGTGGG
The DNA here is from genome assembly GCF_001640805.2 of Lates calcarifer. Lineage (NCBI taxonomy): Eukaryota > Metazoa > Chordata > Actinopteri > Centropomidae > Lates > Lates calcarifer. The sequence continues at coordinate 22,781,145 of NC_066835.1, read as the reverse complement.
CCAAAAGCCAGGCTGACCACATTATGAGAGCCGTTAGTTTGTATCCTATGGTAGATCGAGATGAGTTAAATTCAACCGAATTTTACCGAAAGTCTGACTGAGAAAATGGACGCCACCTGACTTTGTTCAGTCGTCCTCGTCCAACATCTGACCCCTCAGACCAATACCTCCTCCACAGGATGTCATTCTCATCTTTTTATCTCGTGCTGTCAGCCCTAGAGCTGCTGAATGGTCTTTAGCTGAACAATGACAACAAAGATCTGTTCAGTCCTGTTTTCTGCAGAATCATTTGAACCTTATGTGCAGCTGTTTGACTCGTCTCCTTATCAATCAGCCCTCGTAGCTCGGAGTGATCAAAGAGAACTCAGTGTTTGGGTTGTTGATGAGTGATGATCAGTCTGAAGCTGTGAGCTGAGGTTAACAACAAGCAGCAAATCAGTGAGAAAATACTTTGATAAAATAAGGAATGAAACTCATCAATATTCTCTGATCTACGCTGAGCCTTGAGAGAGTTTCACAACAGATAAGGTCACAAACACAGACGTGAATACCCACCGTGTCCAATTTGTTAAATAAAGTTTGTATTGTTGAGTTTTTTTTTTCCCACAAAACTTATCTGCATTTTCTAAAGAGGCAAATTTGCTTCTTTAAGTAGAACTGGTGATTTTCTTTTTTAGAAATCTTTTTTTTTTTTTACCTTGTCAACAAATCACAACTTTGCAAACCAACACTGAACGACTCCGACTGAGAATTCCTCCGATATATTTAGTAGGAGAGAAGATCGGACTAATACAGTGTTGGTTTGAGTCTAAACATGACATTTATGGACAATAAGAAAACAAATTGTGGGTTTTGTCGCCTCCGTCTCCATTTTCTGTCGACCCAGTTTGAGTTTCTGTCCGAACTCTTCTGGAAGGAGTGTAGTCTACGAGATTCACAGGTATACACATATAACCACTAAAAAGCTCCTACATTTCAAGGATACGTATCAATGCAAACATCGCTGAGTCAAAACAAACAAAGAAAACACTGTCCAATCAGAAAAGTGTGCCTTCCTCTTCCACCTACCAGCTAGCCTAACGTTATGTAAGTGCACGTTATGTTCAACTGCAGCTGTGTGAAATTACTGTTTTCATAGTTCTGACCAAAAAATCTGTGCTAGCTACTGTGCATCAATGTTAGCACCAGCCTCATTTCAGCCACACAGTTAGCTTCTCCCTCACATATTCCTCTTGGTAACTAGCATAAATGTTATTACGTTTGTATCAACATGATGTGTTGTACCAGTTTTCATGTTAGTTGTGTGGTGTGTAACTACATTTTTGTAATGTTATCTTTGATTTAACACGTTGCCCAGAGACAAGGCTATCTTGTGCCATTTAGGTCTTCAAGTGCCAGCTACTGGACAGACTGTGTAACTGTAGTTTTGTGTAGTGGCTGTGTTTGAGTGTGTGTTGGTGCTCAGCCTTTTGTGAAACCCACATTGCGTGGATTTAACTGTAACTGTGCAGAATGAGCTTGAAATAAAAAGGTTTCATTATATTTCCCCAGTGCTCAGTTGTGTGTGAATGTGTTTAGTGTATATGCTTGACTGCACCACTGAGGGGTAAATATTTAGAAAACGAGGTGCTGTTAAGTCTCCAGCTCTGAGCGGCTTAAAGCCCGTTAAGTCCTTTTACTCGCCCTCTAACCCGGACCTGAACCTGGCATCAGTCAGGATCCATATGGCTCTGACAGAGCGGTGATGAGCTGACGGGACGAGGACTCCCTGAAATGACAGTTGGAGTCGTGAGGATTAGGCCAAATGAGGCTAATGCTGCTGTCAAATGTTCGTCTGGACTGTGCAGCTCTTTGTCCCCAAACTGTCTTCGTCTTAGTCCATATATTTCAGATTAATCTCTGAGCAGCTCTGACAGGCAATTACCCACAAAAACACATCCCCAAACTGTTCCTGTTGGGAATCTGATGCTATTCTGAGACATGCTGAACGTTTTCAAGACTGCATGGATGTTAAAGAGCCTGAAAATGTCTCTCTATATATTCACCTGTTCAGAAAGAAGCATTTAAACCCAGAGCAAACCCAGGTGATTACCCAACATCCACTGACAACCACAGTTCATCCTCTGTCTGTGGAGCTGACATCCAGCTTCCTGCAGGAAACTTTAAAAAAACAAAATAATAAGTTCATCTCGTTTCATCTGCAGGAATAACTACCAGCAACATATGCATCGTGTTTAAATATAGAAACAGGGATTAAATAAAGGTCTGAAATGGGAACTACATTCTGCTGTTGGTTGATGAGAAATCAGATAATGAAGAATTTAGTTCCACACTGATGAAGATGTTCAGACAGAGACTATGAATCAAATCAGATTAATTCTGGTTGTTTGCAGCTGACAAATGACAAAAAAGAAAAGAAAAAGAAGAAAATAATCTCTCAAAACTAGTTTTACTTTTATCAGTTTGATAAATCAGGATCCAGTTTCACTCTTCGTCCTTCATCACTGAACGTTGGACGTTAATTATTCTGATTTCGTCCTGATGAGACACAGCTCTTACAGCTGAGGTGTATTCAGGAGGTCTGACCTCGAGCACAGTCATACATATTTCATACTAATATGTTGAGCATCCTCACCCAGAAACACAGAGTTCCTCTTTTCTGCTCCCACATTCATCATCCACACAGATAACTTCTACATCAAGTTCATGTGGAGTTTATCAGAGCGTCCATCCACAGTTACTCCCTGACCTTTCTAATGGGAAACAGGAACTAAACCTAGACAGAGAAGATGGAAGGTAATAAACTAGACATATGAAGAGAGAAGAGTTAAAGGTCAATAATGCTACGATAACATTATGAGCTGCAGAACCGTCCAGGTTAAATTACACCTGTGAGGTGATAACTCAGACAGAGAGAGTTAAACTCACAAATAAATTTAAGATAAAGTCAACTTTAAAATTCATATTAGTTTGCAGCATGTCTGCAAAAAGTTTATATTCATGTTTGTATGTGTTTGTATAAATTACTAATATTAAATTAATTCTCCTGAAATTCCTGTTCTCATTGGAAGTTTCCAACTTTCAATTTCAGAAATTCCCGAGCTTAACTTCCCTTGAAAAGTTTCCAGAAGTTTTTATTCAGTATAAAATGGTGAATTTTTTTTTTTTTCTGGTGAGGCCTTCAGGGGTTAGAGGCCCAACCATTAACTGCAGTTTCCCTGGTTTATCCTTCCCCTCTCCAGTGTTTACGGTCAATAAAACACTGAAATATACTTTCAAAAAGACAAAATCTATCATTTGGATTTGACCCAGAAGAAAAGAGATTGTTACAGCAGAGAGAACAGATTTAGTTTCAGTTTGAAACAAAAACAAAGGGAATCTGAAGAAAATGTCAAAAACCATCAGATCAGTATTTTTAGTTTGTTGTCATTTATAACTCAGAGCTGCAGCTGCTGCAGGTAAAGAGACATGTTGACGTCAAACTAAGAGTTAAACTTTGATATTTTCACGCTGATCTCCGCTGCTTCACCTCCCTCAAAGACTTCTGGGAAACGAACGTCCACTTAGCGTCAGCACCTGAGGAGTCTCTCTGAGGAGCAGCAGCGTTTTGTCCCGTCGGGTCTGAGCACAGGTCCTGACCTCGGTCTGACAGCCAGAGGTCAGAGGTTCAGGTCTGTCTGAGTCCCCCCTCCTCCCCGGGGCAGCAGCAGCCACACTCCACACGGCGGCGGCGGCTAATAGATGTCAACTCACGCTGTTAAATCACAGGATATTGGGTGATTCAGCAAAAGCCTCACGGTGCATTTACAGGAAGACAAATGAGCCTGTAAAATGAGATTTAATGTTAGATTTATAGGAGCGGAGCTGCAGGCGGCGGGAGGGGAGCTCAGGTCAGCCGGAGCCGTTTGACTCGTCTTAAAGCCGAATAAAACTCTAAAGCTGTGAGAGGCATTTTTTCTAAATGATCGTTTTTTATTGAGCAGTTTAAGTCGATGAAGGACGTCAGAGTTTAACTGTTAACCTCAGACATCCTCAGGTTCAACCGTTCCAGCTGCTTTCACAGAAAGTCCTGAACGATGACTGACGGAAAGTAACTAAGTACTGTTACTTTATACTTTTACTCTACTACGTTTGTCTGACAGCTGTAGTTACTTCTCAGATTAACATTTTATAAAATACAAAGAGAAAGAAAACAATCACAATACAAACCTAAATCTGTTTTTCATTGCTGATGTTTCAGGTGTACCTGAGCTCACCTGATCTCACCTGATCTCACGGGATTGTGTTCAAATACCAGGACATTTCAGGACATTTCAGCTGTCACTTCCACACATATTAAGGTTTTTGCATTTTGTTTTCACCTTTTGTTTAGCAGTTTTGAGTGGAACCATTTGTTCCTCGACTTTAAATGAAAAAAGACAGAAGTGATGGTGCAGTTTTAACTGTGTGCTGAACCAAAATGGCTGCACAGCGTTTCTCCTGATGTGAAGTTGTTGTAATGTGACTGACAGACAGTTGGTTTGATCTGCAGACACCACGTTGACCTCTGCAGGTGAATCGATGAGTGAAATAATCGTGGCCTGGTTCCTGTGGGAGTCTGTGAGGGAGGGGGGGCAGATCTGGCTCCATAATCTTCCTGGTCCTGGTCTGAGCTGATGAAGACTCTCAGGGTGAAGTATCTGCTGAGTCATGGTGAAGCTCCTGACCCTGAGAGGAGGAAGAGCGAGTCAGCAGATTTAAACTGACAACAGAGAGAGAGAGAGAGAGAGAGAGAGAGAGAGAGACGAGTGGAGGGATGTCGCATTATATTTGCAAATCTTGTGTGTGTATGTGACTTATTGATCGGTGTGTGTGTGTGTGTGTGTGTGTGTGTGGCCTGTATTATAACTCAGATTGTTATTCTAAGAGTCTGATAACATGATGATAGGATTCCTACAGAGACAGAGCTTTTTATTAAAGAGGAAGATCCTGTTAGTTTAACCAGAAACATCTCTATATATCACCACCAGACTCCATTGACAAAAACAGGGATTTAACAGGAGCTGCTGGAATACCACTGCCTCCATCTGTTAGTGTGTCTGTGTTACTGTGTGGTACTTTTACTGCAGTAAAGTATCTGATTACTTCTTCCACCACTGAGAGTCTCACAGTAACACACACATCTTTTCAATCACTTATGCTGCTGAAACAATGTAGATTTCCCCACTGTGGGACTAATAAAGGATTCTCTTATCTTAACTCATCTCATAATGTTGTCATATTCTACCTTTAATATAAAGCAGGTATTTGATGAGTGGACTTTTAATATAAATGTCAGCGAGGCGTCAGGTGCTGCAGGTGTTTCTGTGGGGTTTTGTTTTTCTGGTGAAGACGACGACAGACACTGATGGTTTCTGTCCTCCACACTCAGCCTCAAGGTGACTCCTCAACACACACACACACACTAACACACACACACCGGCTGCTGCAGAGACAAAGGTTTGTGATCTGATTAGAATTAGGAGAGCGACACACACACACACACACAGATACACAACTTTCTGCTTCAACACACACAACGATTTGAATTTGAAATACGATTTGAATCATGATGTGTGTCTGTGCCTTATTCTCTGACACACAAAGGTTGGGAATTGATTTGCATCAGAAAAATAACACACAAAGACAGACACACACAGACACACACACTCAGCCATGAAAGATAAGGATTAAGATAAAGAATGACTTTTATTCAGACACAAAAGATTAAATGATCGGTTGAATTATGATTAAAAAAAGGTTTTTTGTCCAACACACACACACACACACACAGACACACACACAGACACACACACCTGAATCACCTGAGGACGCCACGGACAGAGGTGTTTATGAGTTTTGTCGTTGTGATATTAAAATGAAATCCAGAGTGTGATGAAGAAGGAAGAGAAGATGATGAGGATGAAGGGGAAATAAACGGAGGGATGAAGGAGGAGAAAACAAAGCCAGAAAGAGGAGGATTAAGGAAGAAAGGGAGCGAGCGACAGGAGGTCTGATTAGATTCGTCCTCTGAATGTGTGATGAGCTCGGCGAGGAAGACGTCGTGTGATTAATGCCGCTCTGTCAGCAACAATCAACAAACAGCATTTAAATGAAAAATATGATATGATACATAAAGCTGAAATGTGAATTATTACTGCTGCTTATTATTCACATTTCACTGTGTGTGTGTGTTGTTGTTGTTGCAGAGCTGAGGGTGGAGGATTTAAATGGAAATGAGCAGCAGTGGAGGGAAAAGTCCAGCCACTGAGGCTGCAGAGCTGACGAGCCCTTTGAGCAAGGCATTAATCCCCTTCACTGCCTCATGAAGCCAAAGTAGTGACCAGATATTCAAGAAAAATGAAGACGAGACTGCGTTTACTGCAGCCTCTACAATAAAAAACAACACAGCTTAAGCAAGAGAGCTAGGCCTTGTGACGAGAAGCTATCTGGCTTAGCTAACATTAGCTAGCTAACCCAGCCAGCCCACACCTTCGTGTTTTGTGTTTCTGTGCTCCTCAAAAATAGCGAAAATAGCTAGCTAAGGTCTTCTGTTTTCACCTTAGCTGGGCAAAGACAAAAAGAAATGAAGAATGAAGAAAAACACACTGACACCAGTGGGTGCTAACACAGTTAGCTAACCTAGCTAGCGTTAGCACCTGCTGGTAAAAGCAGCTGAAACATGAGGATGTGGCTCAGAGCAAGAAACACCCTGTAAAACCCAGAGCTGATATCAGGGGGACCTGCTTTTACCAGCGGGTGCAGACTTGAGTCATGAGTCCTGAAAATCCAGATTCGAGTCCTGGACTCCAACAATGCTGGGTTTAGGTGCTGGTTTCATCTCAAACACCATTTTATCCTTTTGATTTGACAGGTCACAGAGAGGGTACGGTGGCCAGCAGGGACCAAGTTTCAGAGCAGCGTGTTCCTGAGCTTTTAAACATGTTGTTTCAGAGCTCTCCATCTGTTCAGACCAGGTTCCTCTTATACAGACTCATTTTCATAAAAGTATAAGCTCGGCAGCTGTTCTCTGACCCGCTGTGTGTTTCATGTGAACACATTCATTTTGATGAAGTGCTACATTTCCTGCTTTACCTCTGCACAGACACATTTTACCTCTCAGCCGTGTATAAGATGCTCTTATGATCTCCTCCTGCTCGTATCACAGCGAGTCCAGAGGAAAGAAAGTGTGTTGCTGCTGTGACTCAGTGTTTCCCTGCAGCCGTCGAAGCCTCGGCCCTGAGGGTTTCAACGCCTCTGATTTATTGTTTCGATACTGATGAGAGCGACGACTTAAAGCCACAGAAGTCGATGGGTGAAATGGCGCTCATACATTTATTTATTTCATGCATTTCATTCTGTTTGCTCTCGGCGAGGCCGCACTGCCGCTCTTTAATATGTGAGCTGTATCTATGTGCTGTAATCTACTGTTTACATCTGAGGGAGATCAGACTGCAGACTGGGATGATACTGCTGCTTTTATTACAAACAGCCACAGCATCAAACTGGAACGTTACAGAGAGCAGGAGGCATCAGCTGTGAATGTGTGCAATGAAAATACAGCCTGTTACTCCACTTTATTGCCATATACATACATATATATATATTTATAGCTGTGAGGTTTTGTTTTTGATGTGAGACAATATCAAGAGTTGGTGCATTATTTTCTCCATGAGCACAAACTCTCACTAACTTTCTAAGAAGAAAGGCTTTTGTAGAAGAGCTCAGAGCTAAATGAAATGACCAGTTGGAAGCTTAGTGGTGGAGACGTTGACGTCATGTGACCGTGGTGTAGTTGGTTTATAGCCTAACATTAGCTTCTTACTGCTGCTGTGTACCTGACAGCTAACTCCCAGCCTGATGGGACAAATCCATCGTGATGATGGTGTAGTCATGGCAACTATGAAGAACGAGCGACCGTAGCTAGCATGGATAGCACCACCACAGCCGACCGTGATAAAACAGCTGGACCCGACCCTCGGGACTGATCTGAACCCTGACCCAGAACCCAGACCCAGAACCCAGACCTCCTGCTCTGCTGGTTTCTCAGTGTATTTCAGTGTAAACAGAGAAACGTGGTGAAGATGCAGACGTCAGGGTTTAATCAGGCACACAGGAACGCTAACTGAAGCACAATCAAAAGCTTATTTCCCCAGACATCAGCAGTCCTCATATCCTGTAATTTGTTGTTTTTCATAAACACTGAGGAGGAGGAGGAAGGACAAACAGACAGGAGGAAGACATGAAGACAGACAGACGGACGGAGGGGCTGCTGAGTAGAGGGGATTTAGTTTCTAATCCCAGCGCTGCGTCTCCTTCACTTTCCTTTTTCCACTTGCCTCTAATTATCCTGCAGAGAAACAAACTCAATTTGTCAGCCGGAAATTTAATTGAAGTTTCCTCGTGGAAATCATTTTACACCCGAACACAGCTCACAGGAGAGGACAGGCCTCTGATTATTACTCTCTGTCAGGAGACTCTGTTTGTACACTCGTCTTTATGAGGTGTTCTTTTCATGGTTTATATCTGCTCTCAGATATAATACATATAACTCAGAAGAAGCTGTTCCCCTTTTTTCATGATGTTAAAATTAGATTATTGTTAATATCATAATGAAAAACCATGAATTCAACTCAGTGTTCTGTTCATGGTGTTTCATAAAGGATTTATTTGTATTTAAATTAGACAGATATGACCAGTTAATGTAAACACTTTCCTTCCATTTAATTAAATGAAAATATAATAAATATAAGATAGTATTTATAATCATATATAATTTAAAAATATCACAGGTGTAAATGAAATAAACATGTTCTGACATTTTATTATTATTGTCGATTAATTTTTAAAAATCTGTCTTTAATCTGTACGAGTTTAAAACGTTATTTGAATCAGAAATATTTTGGATTATTTGATTAAAAGAAAAAATCATTTCATTGTACAAATGAATTTATCTTTAAATTTTAATTCAGTCTTTTTTATTTTTAATATTTTGAGTCAAATTTAGAAAAAAAAAACACGTGAAATTTAACACAGTGACTTTAAATTGAAGAGGGGCGTGGTCGCGGCTTCTGATTGGCTGCGGGGGGTCTATTATGATAATGAGGAGGGCGTGGCCTGTTAGCGGGAGCCGCTGGGCTGCTGAGTGACGCCTCAGTGTGTCGTTAGGACCCGGACTGGACGCTCCGTGCCGCGGTCCTCGTCTCTCTCTCTCTCTCTCTCGGTGGATTTATATCGGACCCGGTTCGCGGGCTGGAGCAGGATTTTCCCGCCGGTTTGGTCCCATTTTGTGGAACTAAGCGGAGCTGTTGTGGATTACTGTGAGTGAGTGTTGGACGGAGACGGAGTCCGGGTCCCGGCGCGCCTCTGTCTCTGAGGACACCAGAGAGGAAAGGTGAGTTTCTTCTTCTTCTGTCGTTTTCCTGCAGAAAAACCCCGCGTGCCTGCTGCTCCCGGTGCGTGCTCCGCTCCTCTCTCTCGCTCTGTGTGTGTGTGTGTGTGTGTGTGTTCGTGCATGAGCAATGAGGATGCACCAGGTCGGACTGTGTATTTTTTGGGACTTGAACGTGTGTGCGCGCGCATGTCTTTTTATTTTTTTTAAGGGGGTGGGGGGAGAGGCGCGTGTGTGTTTGTCAGCAGTGATTGACAGCTGTCATTACCCCCCCCCCCCCCCCCCCCGTCATCCTCTGCTTCCTGATGCTTTAACTTCCAGCTTTGTGCTGACGGACTCTCCGGGTCTCTGCAGGACTGAGGCTCGTGCCGGGGGTGGGGTGGGGGTGGGGGATTCGCCCTCCCATCAGCCCCTCTCCTGCTCCTCGTGCACAGTCTAAATGTTGCATTTAAGGACCCGGAGCTGCAGCGGAGGATGTTTGGGTGGGAGTCTTTGTCTTAGAGGCTGCTCTGTGTGTGTGGATCTGGACTCTCTCGGCCCTGGCCTTTCTGATCCGGGTCCAGGTCCTGTAGCAGCAGTGGAACTGGTCTGTTTTCACTGAGGAGGTTTCTTTATGTTTCGGATGAATGATGTTCGTTAATGACACAGAAACTGTTTCCTCTCAAACTGATGAATTCACTGTTCACAGCAGAGATGTGTCGATGCTCTGAGAGAAACGTTGGAGTCTAACGACTGGAAAACAGTTTTAAATGCAGAAGACTCCTGTCAACCAACAGAAAGGATGAAAAGGAATAAACTACATTTTAAATACAGACAGTAATCAGAGCTGGACCACAGCTTCAGAGGCCAGAGTCCGTGTTGTTTTTCACTGTGAACGTCTGATTTCCAGCAGCAGCGTTGGACTTTAACTCAGACCAGAGCTCTGAGCTGGTTCATGGTCTCTGCTCAGAGCCTTTTATTGTCTGCTGGTTCTCCTCCTCCTCGTCTGAAAGCTGACCGATGATGATCAGACAGTGACGAACTTTGACCTCAGAGCGTCTTTACTTATTTTCCCTCAGGTCGACCTGAGGTTGTATCACAGTCAGTTATACGATCACAGACTGAATGATCCCAAACCAAACAGCTGACTGATGGAACAGATCAGAGATGATTTATCATCTTTTTTAACAAACACTAAATCACTTCCTTTCACAGTTTGATCAGTTTTCTTTGATGACAGACAACAGACAGGCAGGAATATTCATTTGATCACTTTTCAGGAGGAATGAAGCGTCGTTTCAAAGAGCTCAGAGTCTGTAGCTGCTGTTTTCTGACCGTGTTTACGTATCGTTCATATCGAAACGCTGTCAGCTGTTTAAAACATGCTAATTTTTCATGCTAGTAGCAGCTTTTCAATCCCGTCACACCCTCAGTTCACAGACAGATATTTATTGCTCCTGATCTTTAATGTCAGGATGGTTTTCCTTAAAACACTGTGAGGTTTCACCAAGAACAAACACGATCAGCGTCGGGATGGACCCAGTTTGTTTTATCCCTGGATCGGGCTTAAACCTGACTCAGGAAATCCTGACTGAAGACTGATTTTTAATTAATCAATAAATGAGGATTCACAGTGAACTATTGTCTGATGTTTTTATACAAGATGAGAAAATTATTATCAATAATTATTAATTGATGTAAACGTAAGCGTTGATGTTTTAGTCGTTTATCTTCCTGCAGAGAGAAAACCTCCTCTCTCTTTAAAGATATAAAGAATTCAACCTCTGACTTTCAGTTTAAAGGTCTTTTATCTGCTGTTTTCTACCTGAACTCTGATGGAAAATGGTTCAGGTACATTCTGTTATTTAAAGGAAAAAGGATTTTCTTTTTCTAGAAACCCTGAACAGAGTGGTGGATAAGTGTGGTAAATGCCCATCAGACCTTCCCTGGTTTATTGTGGTCGTGTGATCAGATAAGACCCTCTGATCAGAGTCTGATCAGGGGGATTTGAGGGTAAATTCTCAAAGTAAACATCCTGAAATGTCCTAAAGTGGCTTTCGTTGGCCTCTCATTAAGCAGGTCATCGAGTAGTTGGATGAGTTTTCGGGCGTAGGAGGACAGAGTTTTTATTACCGGTCTGAAATCACGGCCGTCACTTCAGGAAGAGACGCCAATTAGCCGCCAATTATGAGCAGGATATTGAATTATTAATGTCACCACTGATGCATTCTGGCATCAGAGTGGGAGTGAAGCTGCAGGACTGAATCAGCTGCGATAGATTCACTGAACACAAACACGTGTGTTTACACAGACGCTGATGGAGGTTAAACTCACAGGAAATTGGTTTAACTGTCTGTGTTATCTGCTTTTACAGCCCGACATAAACGTTTATGAGCCGATGATTCCAGCCGATGGAGCGTTATACGAGCATTAAACATGAATTTATAATTCCCAAATGAAACGGATCTCACAGGATCGTAAAGGTCATAAAATGCTCTGATGCACCGATGTACCTGAATGCAGCACGTAGATAATGGAGTTAATGTTTGAAACATAAAGGTGGATGTTTCTCATGAATGTTTGTACTTTATCTGTTTTTGATGAATGAATGAATCTTTGAGTTTTGTCCAGAAATGTCAGTTCAGAGCTTTTACATTTAAACTGAATTAGAAAATTAATCAGCAGCTAGTTTGATAATCGACTGATTGACTGTTTTAGTCCTTTTTTTTTTTGAAACAATGAGAGATGTGAAGATTTGTTGTTTTTCTTTGTTGTACGTGGCATTAAACTGATAAAACAAGTGAAGATATAACAGGTGTTTATCACAGTTTTTTAATCTATTAAAGAAAATAATCAATTAAATTGGAATGTTGGAATTCCACCCCATGCTGCCAGAACAGTGACTTTATGGCCAAAAGTTTATGGATGGAGGAGACTGTTCCTCATCCATAAAACTGTCAACATGAAAAACTGAAGCCTGATCACAGCTGTTACCTTCGTTTAGCTCAGCAATGGTTCGTCCCTGAGCAGCACAAACACCAGATCAAGAGTTTTTAAAGACTTGAGATAATATTTCTGTGCACAAAGCAGCAGAAAGAAAAAGAAATCCTCTCCCCAGTTTAAAACACCAGAACCTCAGACCAACCCAACAGGTTTGGGATGAACCGGACCTCAGGTTTCCGTCTGGTTTGGGATAAATCTGAGCTCAGGTCAGAGTGAAGAGCTGAGTGATGTTTCTAGCCTCAGGTCTCATATTAACTGGATAAATCAGTGGTTCTCTGCAGCTCGTTCAGACTATAATTAATCACAGAAGTTCTGATTAAAACTATTCTTCTTGTGTCTTTCACAACATTTATTCTTTTATTCAACCTCCTTTAGCTTTTTAAACTTAAAATATTCATCTTTTTCTGTAAAAATGTTGCAGAAGTTTCAAATGAATGCTTCAACTTTTATTTTCAGATTTCAGCTTCCAAGTTTTGTTTTCTGTATTTAGCTGTTTTTTCTGCCATTTTTCAGCATTGCTTCTGTGATTACTTTTGACTTTCACCTTTTTCAAGTTTTTGGTTTGCATTGCAACCGTGTTTTCAGCTGTTTTTATGATTTATGTTATGTTTTCTCTAATTATTTACCAAAGTTATGATTAAAATTATTAGTGTGAATGCTGAGTGCATTCTTCAAATCTTTATTCTTCTGGTTCTTCCAGATTCCAAATGAATGCTTCAGCTTTCGGCTTCAAAGTTTTGCTTCCGTTATTCTACAGCATTGCTTCAGCGATGACTTGTGACTTCCAACTTCCACATTTCTCACCTGCTTGCTTCAGCAGTTTCCATTCAGCTTTCATCACTCACAATTTTCAGCAGGAAATACATTTTCCAGTTGTTTTTTCGAGTTTGAGATGTGAACTTTGATTTTGATTTAAAAACCACAGATTGTTTCCTCGACTAAATAAAACCAAAGTCCTGCAGCAGTTTCACTGTCACAAGTTCTTTCTTCTTATTTTTGTCGCTACCTTTTACTAAAAAACAAGAAGGTATTCATTCCTCCTGTGGTTTCTGCTGGAGGTTAAAGTTCACTTGTGTCTTTGTTTGACTATAAACCAGGATTAACACCAAAACCTCAGTTTTCCCAGCATCCCTCCCCCCTCCTCCTCCCTCCAGTCTAGACTCTGTCCTCTATTGTTCGCTCCGACCGTGTGTGAAGGTGTCACCGACTAGAAACGAACCCGGCTCCAAACCTGCCTCACAAATCTGTCACCGGACCAGCCGAACGCTCAGCTGTCCGCTCGCCGCCGTCCGTCCATTGTGCACGTTAACCTTGGGGTACGTTTGTAGACAATAACCTGCGGGTCCCCGGTGGGCGGGCGGGAGGGCCGGTGGCGGTGGCGGCAGCGGGGGAGGAGGAGGAGGAGGAAGCGGAGAGAATAATGTTATTCCAGCGCAGGAAGATTAGCCGCGTCGCCGTGAAAGCCTCCAAACTGCCGCATGTCATCAGCTATTATGTTCTCTGTGCAAATCTGTGCCGCGGGACTCGCCTTTTGTTCTAATCCTCTCTGTGTGTGTCTGTGTGTGTGTTAGTGTGTGTGTTAGTGTGTGTGATGCAGAAGCCAGAGAACAGCGGTGGGATTGTGTTGACATATGTGTGTTTGTGCGATGATGCAGCCGAGCCTCTGACGGCAGGAAACTGTGGAGTTTAAACTTCGTCACTGTCGTCAGTAAATAATAATGTACTGTGGGGGGGACTTCCCTTTCCTCCCCCTCATTTCCTTATTGTCTTGTCTCCCAGCAGGAGGTGAGGAAGGAAAGGAAGGGAACAGGATGCAGAACTGGACGAATGTCATTTCCACCCAGTGCTGATCAATAAGTTGGTCAATAGAAAACAAATCTAACAGATGTTTTCCTCAGGTTGTGTGTAGGTGTGTCTGTAAGTTCTTTGTTTTAATATATTTAATTTACTGTGATTGATTATTAAAATATAGAGAGAGTCACAGTCGTCTTCTACTTCCTGTTTACTCTCAGAAACAGTGTTTCAGGGCAAACACCAACATTTCTCTCTGCACCCTCAGCTTTATAAACTCTACATGCACACAGCCTCCAGATCTACGGAAGATTTAAAACTCCTAAAGAAATCAAGAGAAATTCCCCTCATGTTCTCACGTTAGAATAAAAGAATCTTCCATACATTCAGAATGTGATATATTCTGTTAGTCGCCGTTTCTCCTGCAGGTAACAGCTCTGCTCAGTCATGATGGTCAGACCAACGTAAAGGAAAAATCTTTAAACGTCGTGTTGTGTCTGAAAAACCCACAGATTCTGTTTATTGTGAAAGAAAACAGAGAAATCCTTTATATCCTTACACTGGAGAAGAAGAATGAATCAGTCGATAATGACGATAATAAACTAAATGTTTCAACTCTGAAATGGATTCAGTCTCCAAAACCTTTACGAGTGTCTGGTATTCAGTGGGCTCTTCCTTTAAATAAAGTCCGTGAGGTCCCTGAACGCAGCTGAGCTCAGTAACAGGTGTTTTAACGGGGTCCTCACTGGAGGTTTGATGATCCGTGCTGCAGCAGCCAGCCTTGGTTTTTGGCCTCGGTCTAGTCCTGAGAATCAGGCGTGAAGGCCAAATCGCTGCTGTAATCGGCCTGAAAATACGACTGCTGTCCCGAGGCCTGCCAGACCCCCCCCCCCACCATGGAATCAGCCTGTTATGGTATTTGACGATGGCTCTGACAGATAAAGAGCTGGTGTCTCCTCGCCTCAGGTTTCATCAGGCATCGTGGAATATAATGTTAAATTCACGTAGCCGACTGTAAAAACCTCACCTGTGAGCACAAGTTATTCAGTGTTTATTGTTAAAATCTGAGGCCAAATACAAACCTGTGTCTTTATGATTTTCCACCACAGTGGTGTTAATTAGCAAACAGGTAATTAGTGTGTGTGTGTTGAAGCTCCAGGGCTTTGTTACCCTCCTCCTCCTCCTCCCTGTGGACTCCATCTTTCTTCCTTCAGTCAGATCGCCACAGAGGAACTGACTCTCTCAGTTGGAGCTGTAGTTTCTGACCGTCACAAACGCAGCATCAGCCTGTCTTCAGATGCTCAGGAGAAAAACTAGATGACCAGATCTCCACATGGAATCAAACCCAGAGTCCAGTGTACAGTGTCTGAACACTGTTGGTAAAACAGTGTGACAAAGACGACAAGTTCTAAAGTTAGTTTCTGTCTGTAACAGACAGAGAAAGGCAGGGGTGACATTCAGAGAAAGGTCCAACCAGGGAGTTGAACCCGGGACTAGCTGTTCAGGGCACCTGCACCCTAACCACTCAGCCACCGTGCTCAGCTGTGCTCTGTGATCTCACAGCACACAGAAACAAATCATCAGATATCCCTATTGAACATCCAAACCTGGTTCTACCGACAGTATTCTGACGTTAACGCAGTGCCTCTGTATCCGACTAAACAGCGCGACACAAATATAGAACGTGAAAATGCGACATACTCGCCCGTGAATGTCCAAGACCTGAAGCTGCACTGCAGCTGGTTTCAGACATGTTTTAGGATCTAGTCTGTGGGACGGTTTGAGATGGGACCTCCATCTGAGGAAGCAGAGACCAAATACCAGGATCCTTTGACCCAGAGCCTCTGACAGTCTGTGACAGTGATGAGTTTATTCACGGGCAGAAAGCTCGGAAACATCATCACTTTTTGCGTTCTGTGTGAAAGTAGTCGTAACAGAAACCGCTCAAAAAAATAAACTGACGTGAATTAATCGTTAAAAAAGCCCTCGGTGTGAAAAGACTTTTAGAAGTTTGTCAGTTGACTTAGATTTGACAGAAACGACCAAAAACAACTTCACAGGATTTAAGATTTGTCCCAGCAGAGTGAGGATCTACTGTTCTAACTTAATGTTAGAGTTAAATGTACTTTTCTTTCTCCTTTCTTTCTGCGATTGTCGTTTCAAATTAAAAGTCCTCTGCAGAGTCGTGTATTTGCAGCAGCAAATCGGCAAATCATCGGCTGACATCTTACACATCGAATCAGTGACCGATGCATCGAATAGTCGACATTTAGGAGGCGGTTCTGGCGTCCGTTCATGTCTCTCACCCTTTAGCTTCATTAGCAGAGAGACAGAGACACTGGAGTTCTGCTGATGTTAGAAACGCCAGCAAGTTGCATCAGGCTTCACACACACACACACACACACACACACAGACGGTGGTGAGGTCATGTCGGGGAAACCATCCGACTACACACTGTTTTCACTGTGTGTGTGTGATGTTATTGTAGAGCTCAGAGATACAAAACGAGGGAATCAAGACGACAGGAAACTCTCAGACCTTTAATCTATATGTGTGTGTGTGTGTGTGTGTGTGTGTGTGTGTGTGTAGACTCTTTCCGCCCGCCCGTCTCTGTGGCTGCAGGGCGCTGCAGCACGATGAATCAAACGTACCTGTGGAGATGAGTGTGTTTCATTTCTCCCTCTGTTCTCTCCATCTTCTCTTGTCTCGACACTTTTGGGCAGAATTCAGTGAAACTGTGACGCAACACGATGAAAACGGAGTCAGCAGAGGATTCAGGTCACAGGGAGAAAAAGGAGTTCAGCTTTTTAAAGTCACAGTTTTGAGAACAAGTGTGAGAATTATGGGAGTTGTAGTTGGGTCAGTCATCCTGGTCCTGGTTGTTGATTGGTTGGTTAGTGCTCGTTGGAGTCATGAGGTCGTTAAAATGTGTCCACATCGAATGACTCTTCATCAGTCTCTGCTACGACATGATTTCGATTCGATGCGATTGATATGAGACGATATCATCTGCTGATTTAACACAGTCACTTCCATTCATATCAAATCATAACAACTAAAATATGATCTGAGGTTTGTATTCCTGAGCTGAGTGCCATCACAGCATCCTAAATGTTTTCAGACCAGCGGACGTCTCAGCGTTTGCTGAGAGACGTTACAATGTGTATGATGTCTGATCTGATGATTCTGGATCGATACTATTGGGTCATTGATTCAGATTCTCCTGACACGTCTGGGATGATGCTGTTGTTGCTTTTATTTTTCTTTTATTCACCACCTGCAGGGTTGGTGTTCTCTCCTGAAGAGTCCAGTTCAGGATCCTCTTCAGCTCACAGCTGTCAGACCTCTGTAGTCCAGGACTTCATGACTCCCTCAGTGAATTAACTCAGACCTAAACTGTTGTCACGTCATAAAACTGATTCATTGTTCCCTCAGTGCTTTGGAGCAGGAGGATGATGTGGTTCAGCTGACAGGGACCACATCCAAACAAACAGCTGGACAGTCGGTGTGTTTTTGACGTGGACGATGAGCTTCAGTTTGAATCACAGCTGTCGTGTTTCAGCCACGTCGTCCCTCTGCAGCACTGATCAAACATCTTTTAACAAACACATATTAAGACAGGACTTCTGCTCCACAGATTCTGTTCGGTTTGGTTCCAGTGAACCAGGATCCTCACAGCTCCTATTTATCTTTCAGCCCGTTCTTCAGTGATTTTTTTTTTTTTTTTGCTGAGCTGCTCTGATCTGAATGAGAAATAATATATTTTAATTCCTCCAGCTTTCTCACTGTGTTAATTCATTTTGCCCTCAGGTTTTTCACACTGTGTGTTTGTACCATCTGAATCATGCATGAATGCTAAACAACCGCTGCATAATACATCAAACGGTCACATGCATATTTTACAGTAAAGCAACAGTTCAACATGTTGGGAGATCCTCTCTCGCTCCTCTGCACAGCCACATGATCACATGGATTTCAGTTTCACCTCGTCTGATTTACGTGTTGTGTTTTCAAAATGAGCTGGTCTCTGCTCCAGAGTCAGTGTTTTAATCTAATGCAGCTCTTTCTTTGAAAACCGCTGTATCTGCTTGTTAACTCTGACGTCACGGCCGACGAAATACTGTTTCAGGTCCAACTTCTCCAAGTCGCTCCTGTTTTAAAGCTGCTGCTAGCTAACCTAGCTATCATTATCAAACTACCAAACAGGACATAGTATGTAAAGCAGTAAAAATTGGGCCCAGTGATAAAATGAAATGTTGCTGGCATCAGTAATAATAACCCACTGATGTAATCTTTAGTAATATGAGTATTTTTACTTTTGATACTTTAGTTAAAGTCAGGGTTTTCTGTAAGCGCAGGCTGCAGGCCAGATGCACTGCTACTTCCTCACTGTTTCAAGCCACTGTCACTTTTTTAAAATAACGTTTAAACTGTAATCTTAAACCAGATGAGGGTAAGTACTCTGAGCTAACGTTAGCAGCAGCTCCACTAACAGCCTGCAGCAAGTAATTCTTTAACTTTCATTGACTTATGTAAAGAATCAGCTGATTCACTGTGTTTTAAGGCAGATTCAGTTTTCCTCCATTAGAATAAACGGAAACGACTGTAAAGAAAATAAATGAACAGTTACATAAATAAAAATCAGTCAGACATTTATAAAGAGGGTAAACACTAAAATCAAAATATTGAGAACAAAATGGACTCAAACCTGTGGAGGATCAGTGACAGAGAGAGAGAGAGAGAGAGAGAGAGAGAGAGAGAGGATAAAGCAGAGTAATGGCTTTATTCCATCTCTTATTGGACTGCTCTGTGTGTGTGTGTGTGTGTGTGTGAATTAATCGTCCACTCTTCTGTCTCTCTCAGCTCGTATTGACTGAGACACCTTCCAACATGGCTGCCTGCCAAGTGCACACACACACACACACACACACACACACACACATGCAGATAAACAATGTTTGCGTTGTCGAGTGAAACTCCTGTGACTTCAACCTTAAAAACACCTTAAACCCTCTTTCTTCTTCTGCTGCTTTAATACCCACACACACCTGACACACACACACACACCTGACACACACACACAGACACTCTGCCAGGTGACCTCTGTGTGTCTATGAAGCTTCTCTTCCTGATCTATTGATCAGCTGCTGGCAGCAACACAACACACACTGCCCTCTCTCTCCAGGTGTGTGTGTGTGTGTGTGTTGCTGATGCAGTGTACTGACAGTTGGCTCGCAGCAGACTCAAACTTCCTGCCGCCTGCAGAGAGAAAATCAATGTTTTAGCAGGAAGACGAAGATAAAGTCATAAATAAATAAAGCAAAAATAATGTGAAAAAATATAGATAAAAATATTAAGTAAATAATTATTTGATAGAAACACGATAAACGAGTACGTGAGGAGGTGAAGAGAGAGAGGAGGTGAAGAAGAACATATATTCTTCTGTGCATAACTACAGCCTTGAGAAAACTGCGGCAAAGCATACATCGTGCAGTTCGATCGGGAATAGCGGCCTATGTTTTTTACTAATGTTTTTAGAAACCATGATGATGTAAATCGTGAAAAACTGCAAAAGATATCCCATTGAAAATGAACGGGAAGTCGTTGTGAAAATGTTCAAACCCACCTGTGTTTGGAGCCACATTATTTCCTCATACGTTCACATAGAAACATGGTTGAAACTTTAAACAGGTCACATGACCTGAGCCTGTTTTCAGTTAAATCTTCATGGTGATAGCTGTTATAGTTTTAATGAAATCACAGTTTAAATTTTATGTTTTTATTTTCCCATGTCAGAGAGATTAAGTCTTTTTTACGTCTGACAGCTGATAATATATTTAGTTAGACTTTGGTTCTCCTCTTAATTCTTGCCTGGGACTTGCCTAGCATGACTTAAAGCCTGTAAACTGTATTAGTATTGGATCACAGCTGTGGTTGAGTTTTGCAGATGGTGGGGTTAGAAAACTGAAGTCTGACAGTGTATGGTGTTGTTTTCACTCGTCTGCCTCATGTTGATTTTCAGGGTTTAAAGAGGAGAGACACACAGGCAGAAACAAAGATTTTATCTCGCACAGAAACTGTTTTGTTTTTTTTTTGCCCCCGCCAAAATAAGAGATCATCCTGCAAGAGATATTTCCAGAGAAAAGAAAGCTGATAAAGTGCACTTACTCTGCAGCTTAAACTCAGAATAAACATCAGACTGGGAGTTTCTGCCTGAGAGAGGTTTGATAAAACATCACAACTGAGACTTTATATTTCTTTAATGAACATGAAGTGACCTGCAGCTGTTAGAAAGGGACAGTTTTTGGGCGGACTGTGCCACTGACGAGGAGGAAGCTGAGCCACAGATTCACAGTTTAACTGAAACAAACAGCAGTAAATAGACAGTAAACGTCCGTCCAGCTGTGTTTGTCTTCAGCCTCCCTCCAACATCTGCTTCATAACCGTCACACAGACGGAAAGATAAAGATACAGAGAGAGAACGAGCTGTGAGACTCAGGTTGGACAAAAATGCAGAAATGTAGATTAAAGGAGCAGCAGCGTCTGTGTGTGATGGTTATCTGAACGACTGCAGCACTGGTATTTAAAGCAGCCGTAAGAACTGAACTTGTGACTGAGTCTGAACATAAACGAAGCTGTGAGTGATTAGAAACATCTGCTCTATCAGCTCTGTTTAATACAACTAAACTGCAACAGCTGTGAGTAGAACAAGTTCTATTTTCTATTAATAACATGAGGACATGTTGTTCATTAAAGTCACAAACTCGTTGATAATAAACAGTAAAATATTCAGACATCGTTGTTTGTTTTCGTCTGAACTGAACATGACAAATGATCCAGATTCAGCCTGATTCAGTCACTGTCTGGTGACTGACTTCAGTTGCTCCTGATTCAGTGTTAAGAATCAGTTTTATAAAATGTCAGCTGATAGTTTTCAGAGTTTATTGTGTCTGACCGACAGCCTGAAACCCAGAGGGATTCAGTTACTGCCACAGCAGACGAACAGGAAACCAACAACTGCTCAGAAACTGGACTTTGGGATTTTCCAAAAAGTCACTTAGAGGATGAATTCATCGTCACATCTGCTGCCAGTTAATTTTCAAAAGCCGGACTAATAGACTCAGTTATTTCTTCATTCAATTGATTAATTGACCAGTCGGCTGTAATCTGCCACATTTACCTGGTTAACGTTACCTGGCTAACGTTAGCTTAATACACTGGTGACCAAAACAGCATCATAACAAACATTTAGATAATACTTGAGCCATATGAATGATTTCTGAAAAAGCCTCCCTCCATTTCTCTGATGGTGTTTTTTTTTTTTTTTTTTACCATAAAGGAAATTGAATTATTCTCTGAAAAACCTGCTGATGGAAAAAAACCCTCTCTCCTCATTTGCATGTAATGTTCCTGCAGTCGATCAGAAGCTTCAGTGTGAAAGTGCTGTGACAGTCAGAGAGAAGCTTCTTCAGCTGCTCGGCCGCCTCGCACTGAAAAGTGATTTTCAAAATAAATTGCAGGCGCTCAGAGGAAATTAGAGAAGCAGAGACAAGAAAATGAGGAGACAGAGGAGAGATGACAGAGGATGGATATTAACATGAGGAGAGGAAGAAAAGAGAGATGTTTTTCTCCATCAGTCAGCTCAGAGAGGCGACTGCTGCACTTTGTTTTCAGGAAACATCAGCTGCTCCGATTTTACAGGTCAGTTTATACTCAAGGTCATCAAGACCCTGTATGGACACGATTCCTACAGAGGCAGAGCTTTTTATTCAAGAAATTTAACCAGAAACATCTCTATATATCTCTACCAGACTCCAATGAAACAAACAGGGATTTAACCAGGAGCTGCTGGAATACCACTGCCTCCATCTGTTAGTGTGTCTGTGTTACTGTGTGGTACTTTTACTTCAGTAAAGTATCTGATTACTTCTTCCACCACTGAAAGTCACACAGTAACACAGACACACTAACAGATGGAGGCAGTGGTATTCCAGCAGCTCCTGGTTAAATCCCTGTTTTTGTCAGTGGAGTCTGGTGGTGATAAAAAGTGATGCTTTGCTCCTGAATTTCCTGAAACGCTGCAACTCTTGACGTGTTTTTTCCCACAAGTTGTTGTTACTGCTCCTGTGTCTGTCTTTGTTCTTCTTGTGGTGTATTATCCTCTGGGTAAAAAGGTCAGAGGTCACAGGGTCAGGGGAGTGCTGGTCTGGTCTCCTTCACTTAGTCGACTCAGAGTCTCAATCCCAAAAAACCCTCCAGAGAGAAACGTGTTAAAGTGAAGTTTCTGCCCAAAGCTGAAGTTTCCTGTTTTCACACATGGAAACAATAGTTTAACCATATTTATTGTTTCTATCGGGACAGCTGGTCGACTTCCTGCTGCGAAGACGTGGAGCTGCGTGGTCTTGTGGCGACGTGGGAGTCGCGTGAAAATTCACAGTTGAGGTGTCGACGCACGACGACAAAGTTTTCACCATAGTACAACTTTTTACTTCCTCGCCTCCTCCTTGAATAAACACAGCAGTAAAACAATGATGCAGCACATTAGTGGTGTATTATGATGGATCTGATTCAGGTTGTTGGTATTGTGTTATTGATCTTGAACTGGTCGTCTGTAGGGAGCTCTTTATCTGAATCAATCCTGATGCTGCGCTGCTGCTGGATTCAATTGAGTTTCTCATGGTTTAAAGGTTGTTCGGAGGTTTTTACATCCCGATAAGAAAATCAACCACATCTTCTCTTTACTTTAAATCCCTGCTGATCGTTTTACAAAGCATCCATTAGTTTAAAGATTGATTTATTTCCTTCCAGGCAGCTGTTGTTTTCAGTTCTTCTCTATAGAAATCATCTTCCAGAGCCTTAAAACTTTCTGCAGAAATATGTGTTTTGCATTATTCAGGGATCCAGGGTTGATGCATAAAACGGTTACTGCAGCTGCACAAAACGTCTTAAAGCATATTTAATATTTAGATTTTTGTGTTTTTTGTTCTGTAATTGTGATTTTCAGTGGTGGAAGAAGTATTCAGATCCTTTACCTCAGTAGAAATATCACGCACCGCCACAAACAAACAATCAGGTGGAGGCAGGGTGTTTGAAACGTGGCTATATGTCAGTACAAAACTCCATTAACAAAAACAGCGATTTTTAACAGAGCTGCTGGAACACCACGCTTAGTTTGTTAGAATAATTCTGTGATACTTTGACTTTAATAAAGTGTCCACCACTGAAAGTCACACAATAACTCAAACACACTAACAGAGGCAGTGGTATTCCAGCAGCTCCTGTGTTCTGCTCTGTAAAATTCCTGTTTTTATCTATGGAGTCTGGTAGAGATATATAGAGATGTTTCTGGTTAAACTAAAAGGATCTTCCTCTTTAATAAAAAGCTCTGTCTCTGTAGGAATCCTGTCATCATGTTGTCAGACTCTTAGAATAAGTGTCAGTGGGAAATATACTTTGACATGGACAGTTGCACCTTTTGTTTATGTTGCAGCAGCTGCTCCATTTCTCCCTTCTTGCTCTGCACCGATTCCAAGGATTTTTATCCTTCTCTAATCTACCTACAGGGAATTTCAAGTCTCTGCTTGTTCATTTTCACAGAAATGGTCTGAAACCAGCAGTTGCCTGGGTGAAAATAAATTGGTCTAGAACGGATGGAGAACGATCAGACAAAACCTCTGTGTTCCTTCAAACGTCCAGGTTTTAATCAACCTTCAGCTACAAAAAACCGACATTACACAACCCTTCCTCACTTCTGTTTTTGCCTCATTTTTTATTAATCACATCAGTTGTCGACTCCTGGAAGCAAACAGCTACAAAACCCTTTGATTTGAATGGTTGAAGCAGTGAAACACGGGCAGAATCCTGACAAACTTCATCCCCCGGATTTTCAAGCTTGTCTGCGCTGACTCCACTAATTATCAGGAAGCTTGTTGTGTGAGGGGAGGCAGGGTTAAACTCCCAGCAGCCACGTTGTGTTTTACCTGCTCTGACTGCGGTATAGATCTGCTTCGCGGCCCGTGAAGGTCGGCTCGCCTCTGATGTGGTTTGTTTGGAGCTCCGGGGAAGACAATGGAGGGACGGATGAAGGAGTCGAAGCCTTGAAGAACATTTGGGAGGATTGTTCATACTTCAGGGGCATCGTTTGTTTCTCCTCCTCTCTTCCTCTTCCTTCTCTTAAATCTCACTTCTTCTCGCCTCAGGATCTGTTGCTGCTTCTTCTTGTTGTTGTCTCTTGTTTTTGAGATGTTGAATTCTTAGAAATTCAGATCAGTTCACAATCGTAAGTCCATCCCAACAGGGAACAGGTGAGCAGATCAGGTGATGCTGCTTGCTGCAGTAAGAGGTCCTGTCTGGGGGGTTGTGATTGGCTGAGAGTTTCAGGTGTGTTTGTGTGAACAGGTAAAGATTCAGTTCGTGTTGTTTCTGTTCTGCCTGTCTGCTCTCTCAGACACAGAGACGTCCATCCTCTTTTTCTTTTCTGTTCTTTCTTGTTGTCCTGTTTTTGTTCTCGTTCTGCCTCCCTGCACAGACCTCCTCCCTCTCTCCTCCCTCACCCCGCTTAGAGTCACCGAGGTCTCTGATAAATTTCGCCCCTGAGATGAAGATAAATTTCTTTGGAGAGAGCCGGGGGGCGGAGGCTGACCTCGGTGGTGCTGCTATGTAACCATCAGACACATGTCCTGCAGCTGTCTGTGATTTCATTTGTCTGACCTTTACATGCAGCGGGGGGAATCCATCCATCCATCCATCCATCCATCCAGCAGCACACGGCAGAATATAAACTGAGTCTTAGCGAAGCAGGAGGTAGTGACAGAGTTCGTCCCTGGCAGGCAGCAGGAATCAGTTTCTGACAGTTTCGCTGCTCCGTCGTGTTTCCTCTGGACTTTGACGTTTGTTCAGTTCACTGCAAACACTCAGTCGTCTTCTGTGATTCCAGAAAACTTCCTCTGACTGCAGGAATGAGTTCTAGTCAAACTGAAGTGGACAGATTTTATTATTTATGCAGGACTGAGGCTGAGTTAAAGGTTTAATTATTAAAAATGCTTTTAAAATGATAGAAGACACTGCACACTTCTGTGTTAAATAAAAGAAGTTAAACTTTTGTTCAACAGAAGTATCACAGCCACGTGTGGTTCTGTGACAGCAGATGTTGAACGTGCCATCACTGAGGTCCAGAGTCGTAGCCCACGAATCAGATTTCTCTGTTTAATGCAAAGATTTGTTGGTGAAGAAGTTGTTTGTTGTCGGGCTGCGGACGCTGTTAGCCAGTCTTAACTCCGGTAGTTTCTGTGTTACCTGTGCACGTTCCTGCGACAGTCATGCAGCTCTCTGCAGGTAGAACTCACCTGCACTCACCTGGAGCAGAGAATATCAGAGTGGCCAACAGAAACGAGTCGCCCCGCCTCTGATGCTCTGCCCTGTGTTTCTATCACGTCTTTCTTTGTGGTCGTTTTAAGACGAGACTTTGTTGGGCCCTCGATGTCTCAACTCGAGATTTACATAATCAATCAATGATTGGTCATTGATTACTAAGAATTTTGTCAGTCACGTGAAATTAAATTGATGTGTGGTTAGCGCATCAACTTTGGGCTCTTTAGAGCTGATGTTTTCAGCTGCTGGATTCACTGTCACTAAGCTGCATTCAGGTGTCAACGCTGAGCATCAACAAAGATCAGTAGCTTGAGTTACTTTACTCTCTCGATCTTTTGGATTTGTACAAGTTAAATTTTGGTAGGCTAATGTTTTTTTAACGCTTATTTTGTTAACGTTTGATAACTGTGTCATACTGTGTGTAAGAGCCTCTCAGTTGTGGTGTTGTTATGTGTTGGGTTTGATTTGACTGGGTTGGACAATCATATCTTCTTGGAATGAAGATTTCACTGAGGAAAAAACGATTGTCCTGATGATCGATCAAAGAAATTTCTTCAAATGCCCATCCCCAGTCCTGACAGATACGTTCAATCATCAACTTTTTAGCGAGGACGTCATTAAGTCTGGCTCCTCCACACCACGTCCTAATGGAGCTGGAAACATCCTCCCTCCACAGCTTTAATATACTTTTTATCCCTGAGGAAAGTCGACTCATATACTTCCTCAGTTTGTCGCCAGAGCTTCATGTTCAAAGACAGATTTAGTATTCATTGTGTTTTTACTCCTGCTGGTTGATTCTGTTCTGTCAGCAGCTGCTGTTTCCTTCAGATTGGCGACACTGATCAGGGCAGCCATGTTAATCATTAGGATCATTACCGCAGCGCTCAGCCATGAGTGCCGCGTCCTCTCTGTGTCTCCAGCTGCTGATGAAGACGCTGAGGTTTCACTCTGGAGTTTAAACAGTCTTTTTTTTCCTGGTTGGGTTCAGGAATGTGAAGTATCCGGGTTCGTGACGTCTCATAGTCCCTCTGTTTTTTGTCAGCGAGTTCGCAGCTACCTACATTTGTTTCAACATGTTTTCTTGGCTCGATGTGGAGTGTTTCAGGAATGCATTCACAGCATAAAACCCATTAGGCTGACCTCTGTGTGTGTCTGTGGTTGTGTATCTGTGTGTGTGCGTGTTTGTTGGCTGACCTCCAAGCTACCAGGATCTACCCGCTGCCAAACATGTGCAGGGCGACTGCAACGCATTTCACACTCACGCTGTGCATGTTTGTGTTTATGTGTGTGTGTGTGTGTGTGTGTGTGTGTGTGTGCGTGTGTGTGTGTGTTTTCTGTGTGTTCTACTCTTGTTATTTGGCTCATTCTCTTCTTTTTTTGTTGCATCTTTTATTCATTTTATCCGGAAAGATTCATCCAGTGACCTTTTATTTCAGTCATTCAAAGACACCTCACACACACACACAGAACAATGTGTGGATTAGCCCATTTAGTCCTAATCTCCTCTGTGTGTGTGTGTGTGTGTGTTAATAAGCAGCAGATTTACCTGTTTTTACTGCAGGAAACAGGAAAGTGTTTGTTCAGGGTTAATGACTGGATTCAACCTGTTTTCAGGCTCCTTACTGATTCATTTTTAAATGAAGAGATTGGTCTGTTGCTGTATTTTTATATTTAATGGTAAAATATCATTTGTAGCAGTTGGACTCTGTCAACAGGTTTTTCATTGATGTTTCTTCTCTCTGTTTGTGGACGTGGTTCATGTTGAACTGCAGCTGCAGACGGAAACAAACTTATCTGATCGTGACAAATAAAAATCTCAGACATGAAGCCCTGTTAGCTGTAACATCCACAGGTATTATTAGATTCTCAGACGACTGAACAACCTGTTTCCTGCAGCAGATTCACAGAGGACAATTTATAACAGTTTGGTTTGTGCTCATGTTGCTTTTCTGTTTAAATCGTGGTGACGTCCGTCCTCTTAATTCGAAATCGTGTCTTTATGTCGCCGTAGTGACGACCTTTTCTTTCATTAAGACTTTGAAATCTGTGAAATATTTTTGTTTTTGTGTCTTCACCTGTAGGATGAAACCGATCCACCTGCTCAGACCGAGATTATTTCTGAATTAATCTACAGACACAACAGTCAGTGTTCACAGTCTGACTGAGGCGATCACACTTTCATTAACACTTCATTCTCACATGTTCCTCCTCTCAGCAGGTCCTCACCCCGTCGTTATCGTCTCCTCCGTCGTAATAACCGTCTGTACGTCTCAGCATTAGGTGGGAGACGGGGACGTGTGATGCACGCTGAAGGTCAGCCGTCAGATTTAAAGCTGCAGTGTGTGGAGCCCGTCGCAGAGCGTGTTAACCCGCTGAGGGTTTTAACGCTGGCTGCAGTAAATCTGCACGAGGTGACAGATCTGACAGTTTTCCTGCAGGAAGCAGCAGCAGATTTACACTTATTAACCCAAGGAGGCTGCAGAGTGTGTGAGCGTGAAGCAGGACGAGTGTAACTCTGCTGGATCCTCACAAGCTTTTCAAGCTCCAGGATTAGACCCGGTCTGCTGCAGACTGCATGTGAACCACGTTTGGATGCCCATATGTGCATTTTATGTCCATTTTAACAAACAGCATAACAGTGAGGCTTCTCAATATCAAACATCGGGAAACACAGAACAGTTAGCAGTCATCGTTCTGGTTCAGAAACATGGGGAAAAGCAGGTTTATTTCACAGCTGTACATCTGTACTTTTTCCAGGTAAATGTGAGTTTCACGCTCATGTAGTTTCCCTTATTCTGGTGAATTTTTAATGCATGTAAATCACAGTGTAACCTACAAACAGTTCCAGTTGAAGCTTTTGACTAGGAACCCGGAAATTCAGACTTCAGAGACGAACTGGAAGGCAGCATTACACTAGATTACATTAGCTTTCTAGCTTGATAACGTTCAGCTGAATGTCATTCGGAGGCGCTGCTGTTCGGCTGTCCCACAGGTTGTGAACAGACTGTTTCATCAGATATGTGAACATGGTGAATATGTAATGTTAATATGAATCTAGGGTGACCGTATTTTGCTTCTTATCAGTTGCTCTTGTATGATAGATCGATATGACCGTAGAGCTAACAGACAGTTAGCTCAGGGTGCGCTCCAACATTATCCTCATAAAGTGTCGACAGGAGGATTTATAACGATGTCAAAACACCTTTGTTCCCAAATAACATCATCTTCATTCACACATGCAGTAACTCTTCAGTCTGTGTGGAAGCCGGTGGTTTTCCTCTGCTGCACGTCTGCAATCAAATCACAACCAAATCTGATTCGACCGACATGTTTGCATGAAGCTCTGATTTAACTGAGGGTTTCCTCAGCATCATCGCCTCCGTTCACACATCTGTTCACCACACACACACACACACACTCATGCTGCTGTATCTCCCTTTCTGTTATTTTCTTCTTTTATTCCCCCTCGCTGCCTCTGTTTTCAGCTCATTTGCTCAAACCTGCCGGCTGCCGTCACCCATAACTCAACTCTCCCTCCTCCACCACCCAAAGGCCCAAACTCTCCTTTATTTTATTTCCACTGACAGCTGCAGCAGACCACCGCTTCCCTCCAAGGTCTCTGCTGCGATATGACTGATAAGAGGTTCTCTGTGATGATGGCTAAGCTTTGAAGCTCCGAGCCCCTAAAGTCCATAACCGAGTCGCTCGATGGCCCCTGGACCTCGCTGTTGCCTCAGGGAGGTGCAGAGAGCAGAGAGTGAGTCACTTATCTGGACGGTGGTTAGATAATAGCTTCATTTGCACATGTAATGATGGGGGCTCTTCATTCTCTGCTCAGCTCTGATGAGTGGCTCTTTATTGCTTCGTGGAGCCGCCGGCTGTTGGTGTGTTTTGGTGATGGAGAGTTCAGTTTCGGTGTCTCCGCTCGGCTGCTGCTCCGTCCTTCAGCTCTTCATCATGAGCAGAGCTGAGAGTTAAATCTGGAGACCACAAAATGTTAATGAGTCTGTTAGTGACTTGTATTTTTATTTATGTGTCTAGCCAGTTCTGTGATTGCTATAGAGTCATGGCGTATTTTTGTAGTCCAACCCTGAAATTAGCATCAGCCTGCTTCCCGCCACAAAATCCAGTTGGTTTTGGATTATTACACAAAGTAAACTACATTTTCTGATCCTTACAGGTTTAGTACATCAGTCTTTAATCTTTGGCCTTCAGTCCTTAGTCTTCAATCCTCAGTCTTTAGTCTTTAGTCCTCAGTCCTTGTCTCTGAGCTCTTCTACAAAAGCCTTTCTTCTTAGAAAGTTAGTGAGAGTTTGAAAGAGCGTGAGTAGAAACACAACGAGGCTGTAAAGGTGGACTGGTGAGTAGATGGGTTTTCATGTTAATGTCCCCGACAACCTCTGTAGTCTCATTTAGACACTCGTTAGCAACCGCCTTTTTTAAGACACGTAAAAGCTTCAAACATCAGGAGTGGGGGATTTACTGACCCATTTTATGTCGGAGAATCAAACCTGAAAATGTCTTGAGCTTGTGTTAAAACCACAGACCTTATTTCAGACATTTAACCAGAAACACACTGACTCTGGGACGAGGGAACAGGAAGAGCTAACATGCTAACACGCTAACTTACTTCCTGGTTTTAGCACTCATTTCTACACCACTGTATTATGGATGCTTGTGTCGCAGTTTCAGTCTTGGTCTAAGAATCATAACACTCAACACACAAAAGGGAAGCCAGAAATCTGAATTGTCCTCAGGTGGATGTTGTGGTGGAAGTTGTTAAGTCTGCACAGGACTCGACAGAATCCTCCATCGGTCTCTGCAGGTCCTGTAAATATAAAACGTGTCCCTGTTCGTAGCTGTTTCCTGCAGCAGATGATCTTTGTTTCCTGCTCAGCGTCCTCGTGTCTGAGCTCGTCGGTAAACCAGGAGAAATTATTTTCTCCTTTAAGAAAAGAACAGAGGAGGAGAGAGAGAGAATGAACCGCGGAGAACGACAGAATTAAAAACTCAGTGTGAAGTTTCTCCTCACGGCGGCTGAAAGCTCGGGCGGCTCGAACCAATCAGAAAGTCAACAGGAAGCTGTGTGTGTGTGTGTGTGTGTGTGTGTGTGTGTGTGTCCTTGCCGAGCTGATAACTGGACGAGATGTTAATAGAGACAAATACATTTGGTCTCGTCTCGTCTCTTTCATTGTGAAAAACATGGAGCAGGTCTCAGGCTGAGGCCGCGGGACGTTAATGAGCCGGGTCCCGTTCGCTTGCTATGCGCCCGCGTGTCAGAGCGGCGCTGCAGGGGCTGCTGGGTAATGGCGTGTAGAGACTCCGTGTGTCAGCTGTGATTTAAATGAGAAGTTTCAAACGAATCAGTATGCCGCAGCAACATGCAGATCATAGAGAGTAATGGAGCGTCAGCGGCACATATTCTCCTGTGTGGTCTGCTGTTTTATTTACTGCTGCGGGAGTTTGTCTCCGAGCCGCCAACTGCGACAAAGTTCATTAACGATAACAAAGTGAATCAGTAATGAGTTCAGATTTAAGAGCAAACAGAATCAGGTTCATAAGAACAAGAAACCATCAGAGAATCCCGAAAGTAGAAGGAGTTTAAGGAGTAAATTTATGTCATCATGTCTTTGTGTTTGTTATATCCACACTTCTTTTCATTTGGGGCCAACGGCTGAAAAAGACGACAGGATAGATGTTAGCTTTGGTTCAGCCCTGTTAGCTGCTAGCTGTTAGCCCTGCTAGGACGTGGTCTGGATGGATAAACAGCATCTTCATCCTCTCTGTGTGCTCTCTGGGATGAAACCTTTTCAGCTGATTGTAAAGATTTGTTGTTTCCATCTTTGTTGGTATCGACTGGCAACCTGTTTTTCAGACCGTCTTCATCTGGACTTCGTTACTTTTAATGAAACCAAACCACTTCCATATAATCGACGTGCTGTGACCTTTGTTGTCGACAGTCAGAGGAGGATAATGTCAGTTGTTCACTTTCGTACCTCTCTCTGGTTCCACTCATGTTTCTGACTCGTCCACAGCTTTTTTTCTTCAGGAAGTTGGTGTGTACTGTTGTTATGCTAACGCTGTTGTTATGCTAACGCTGTTGTGTGATAGGTTGTTAGAATAAAATGCCCTGAGCCCATCGTCTTAATCGACATGAATTTCATTGCAATCCCAGATTAAGATTGTTTTATCACCCAGCCCTGACCCTGACCTTCCTTTACACACCTGAAGACAAAGGTTAACCCTTTTTTACTTCACAACAAGTTTGTATCATCAGGCTCGATTGTTATCACTATGTTGTTGTTCAGCCTTTAGTCGACTGAGCTTCAGTTATTTCTCTTTAATTTGGTAACACAGGTCTCATCACTTAAACGCACTTATTCTTGCCCATAAGTGTCTGTTTTGTGGATTTGGCAGTGAATATTTGTGAACAGCGTGAGGTTGAGAGGTGTTGAGACTCTTTACAAACTGTTGAACCTGAACAAAAGACTTGTGATCAGTGTGAAGCTTAAGTTGTCGTGTTACTGTTGGTTTCGCTCAGCTGGATTTTTCCTCCCGTCGGGTTGGACCGTCTGCAGGAGCAAAAATAATAATTTTTCTCAGACTTGACTTCGTCTGGCACCTCGGCTGCAGACAAGTCAAAGTGCCTCGAGCTGTAGCTCTGCAGCTGGAACAAACTGTTAGGGTTTAATTTCCCAATTAGGCAGCTAATTAGAGCTGAGATCTGGAACAAATGTCTGGTTCCTGGCAACAAAAAAAGGTGAAATATATCGCAAGTAAAGTGAAATTAGTGAAATAGAGGGATTATGAAGGGAATCTGCTTTGCCTGTTTTTGTTTTAAACATCTGCAGACTGAGCTGCCGGTTGTGTTTTGCTTCTCACAGTTGGATGATTTAAAGTTTTTAAAGAACAACTTGCAGGTTGGAGACCACAGTGAATCAATGTGTGGGGTAATGATGCAGAAACTAGATTATATATTTATATACATACACTACAGTGACTTCTGGAGGCGTTTTTTTGTGTGAGAATTTCCCTTCTGCATCTACAAACGACAAACTGGAAGTGATGTAACATAGGGGAGCAAGTTTAGCATCAATAAAAATGGAGTTTTGAAACTGAAGAGGTTGAAGCGTCCAAGAGACCAGGAACAAACCAGAGTCAGGAGAAATAACAGGCACAGGAGAGAGATGGAAGAGGACGCGCTCACGCTCTTTCAAACTCTCACTAACTTTCTAAGAAGAAAGGCTTTTGTAGAAGAGCTCAGAGCTAAATGAAATGACCAGTTGGAAGCTTAGTGGTGGAGACGTTGACGTCATGTGACCGTGGTGTAGTTGGTTTATAGCCTAACATTAGCTTCTTACTTCAAACATCAGAACAGTGGTGTTCATCTGTGAAGATGATCTGATCAACTAAACCTGAAGGATCAGACACCTTTTCCTCTTTATGTTTTGTAAAACATATAAACTTTATAACTTTTCATCTTCAGTAAACCTCCACTTCTCTCTCTGTATTCTGAGCTCATCATCAGCAATAAACTTCAGATTGTTCCCCATTGAATTGTTGGTGTTTACAGACATCATTTAAAACACCGGCCGGTTTGGATCCTGAGTGACGGTGTTGTTTGATTCTTCGTTCGGCTCGATGTATTTTCTGCTCCTCTACATGCTCTGGACTTCAAAGTGCTCTTCAGAGGCAGACGGAGCGTGCGGCAGGAATACATAAAACCCATCAGCACAGTCGACTTACACTCGTCTTCTCCATTTCACAGCAAATTTTCTGAGGCAAAGTGATTTCTGACTGGCAGGCGGTGAACGGGGGGGGGGTTCAGCTGCTGTCAGGAACACGGCTGAAGTTGATTTGTGAGCGAGTGTTGTGCAAAGAAACGAAGTGAACTTTTCAGTTAAAGTCACAGCAGATTCACATCAGTGTTTTCTTATTAGATGCTGAAGTTGCACACAGGAAGTGTTGCATTCAGAAATAAATGATGGAGAATCCAAAACTGACTGAGTCTATATTTTATTTTCTCCCTTTGGGATTTGTCTTATTCTGGAGGAAAAAAAATAAAAAGGAAATTTTAAAATTCTTCTTCCTTCTTGAGCTCACATCAGACGAGGTGGAGATATCTACTGAGAATTGGACTGGATGTGTAAATGCTGTTTTTGACTCTGCAGACAAACACTGAGGGGGTTTGATGCTGATTCTATTCTTAGTTTTTACTCAGGGTCATGAACATTGTTTTTAACCAGAGCTGGTGTTCGGTTGAAATAATCCTGAAATATAAACGAGAGAGAAACAAAGATGAACAAGATAAAAATGTGTGTTTCCATATGTTTGAATACAACAACAAATTGGAATAAAATTTTACATCAGATGCACAATGTTCGGCTAAAATTCCTGTTTTTGTCAGTGGACTCAGGTAGTGATATAAAGTAACAATAACACTTAGCAACTCTTTAAGTCCAAATATTTGGCATTTATAGTCAGTTTATAAAGACAATAATAAGAAAAATCACTGTATATCACTACCAGACTCCATTGATAAAAAGAGGAATTTAAGCTGAGTAGAACACAGGAACTGCTGAAGTACCTCTTTGTTTTTTGTGTTATTGTGTGGTACTTTTACTGATGTAAAGTATCTGATTACTTCTTCCACCACTGAAAGTCACACAATAACAAAAGCAGACTAACAGATGGAGGCAGTGGTATTCCAGCAGCTCCTGTTTTCTGCTTGGTGAAATTCCTGTTTTTGTCAATGGAGTCTGGTAGTGATATATAGTGATGATTCCGGTTAGATTTCTGCAGGAATCCTGTCTATAATGTTCTCAAACACAGGTTCAAAAATACAAGAATTATCCTTTAAGTAATTCTTAAAGATAATAAGGTCTAAAACTGATTTTCCAGCGTTCAGTTCTGGACAGTTTCTGATTCTTTCAGCTGATGTCTGATACTGAAAGCCTTAGATCAGTCCTGCTGCAGACTCAGATATCAACCTGATCTTCCAGTCCTCTGTAGTCTGAGAAACTCTGTGTCCCAGTTCTCAGGGAAACCTGCACCTGTCCCACAATGCATCTGGATAAAGATGAAAGCAGAGCCTCCTCACCCGGCTTCACTCCTGACTTTCCTCTTTCTCTCCACAGATTTAAAGACAGAGGAGTTAATCAGGACTGGAACAAACATTAGGAGTCTGGACTTCTTCTCCTCCTGGATTTGGACATTTCTCGCTCGCTGATTGGCTCTCCTGTGGAGCTGCTTGTGATTGGATGATCCTGGATTCAAGGTAAGGAGAGTTTGTTTGTTTTTGATTGGATGTTCCAACGTGGCCTCGATGATTCAGCTCAGTTTCATCGATAAACGAAGTTCCTGAGGTTTGAGAAGACACAAGATAAGACCATAATCCAACAGCAAAGAGCAACAGTTAACAGAGATTATGTTGCTGGGCTATAAATTCCCTCTGACAGTCTGATAAATGACCTGCTTCCTGTGTTCAGGCTCAGACTAACCACAGGGAGAGACTTTCAGGAAATGCATTATTTATTCTTTAATAAAAGTGCTGTCAGAAAAGGACTCAACGCCCCAAAAGTCAGGTCAAAGCGATCATCTGAAAAACTTTTTATTTCTCTGTTTTGTTCTTTTATTCCTTTCACGTGGAACAGGTGGTCTGTGAGTCCATGAACGCACCACGCTGAGTTTCTTTAGAACAACAGGAAACCTTTCAATTCACAGAAACAGAGTTATTGAGTTCACTCCAGGAAATAGTCTGTTCCCTGGAACTTTGGTTTATGAAACCTGCAGTGTGTGAGTGTGTGTGTGAGAGAGTGTGTGTTAATGCAGCTGTGATATAACAAACTGTATTAAGGAATCAATGAGTAAACAGTGGAGGGTGTGGAACAGAAGAATCAGATGTCTCTGTGCAGATGACAGGATTCTTTCTGTTATTACAAACTGTGTCTGTTCTGTTTGTGAAAACTGAGACCAAACGGTGTGTATTACCCATGATCCCCTTCTGCTTCTGAGCAGGAAGTAACAAACACACCAAACTCTGGCTGCAGTGGAATCGTCCTTTTTCCTTCTGAAGGTTCAGACTGAGGGAAATGACCTGACTGAGTCTCAGCCTTGATCAGAGCTGCTCTGGCCTCCTTCAGTGCTTCCTATCTTATCTCCTTTAGCAGAGGAGACACTGAACCTTCCTTTACCAAAGGAAGGGAGAGAACGCTGTCCTATGATTCCTTGCAGCAGCAGCGTTTAAAGCGACGCACGGCGCTGAATATTGGAGATGGACACTGTTTTTTCTGTAGTTTTCCCACTGCTGTTCAAACTAAAGCTTTTCAGGAACAGGTCTACATTTATTTATAAGTGCTGCTCTCTGGATATTTCTGTGGCGTGACTTCTCTGTGTCAAATGTCATTTAGATTTCTGCAGAGTAAAAGTAAAGACAGGTTTCTGTTCCCCACTGCAACCTTCTCTGTGTAGCTAAAAATCCCACCTGTGCTGTTTATACCTGGTCGTCAGAGGTGAGAGTTTTTTTTACCACGTCTCCATCGACTGGAGAAATCACCTGCAGTGCAACAGTCGTTTCTATCTTTTCATTTTCTCTTTTTATTTTTATGTTAAATGAATTGGGCAGAAAACCAAACATTAGCACCAAGACGTGTTAAAAAACATCTTGTGGTTTTCCTCTTTAATCTATTTCCTCTGACAGTCTTTGTACTTTTCTTTTTAAGAATCTAATTTAGATTTATTGTTGTTTGATGTTGAGATCTCTGGAGAATTAAGATGAGGAGGAACAGAAACAGGCACTGAAGCTGCAGAAAATTCTCCGTTTTTACACATTACACAAAGAAATGACTAATATTAGTTTGTTAGTTATTTCTCAGCTCTGCCTGGAAGAAGATATTCAATCAAAAAACTGTCTGTGTGATTTGAAAAAAGTCGTTATTAATGCACTAAAAGATAATAATGGACGAATAATAATACCTGGTCTGTGAATGAATGATCTACAGGGTGTCGAGATAGTGGCGCTGATTTACTCAACACTTCACTCACATCTTCACACCCTCGACTCAGCGACGGCATCAGGTCTGAAGTCTGTTTCTGCATAAATCTGCATGTTAACGAGGACAAACTAAACCAAACCCAACAAATAAACGAATCGAATCCACGAGGAAAGATGTAGAGTTCACATGGTCAACAGTGACAGGTAATGCATTAATTAAGTCATTTAACGAGCTCCTTAGCATTAACAGGTTGCGTGTGATACATCATCAGCTTCTGCTTCTGGTTCCTGTAGTTCCCTGTAAACACAGATAATAGGACACTCCACATGATAATAGGTGTGTTACAGAAGATATATGACACCAGACTGTGTGTGCCTGGGTGCTCGTGTTTTCTGTCTTTGTGAGGACCGCTCTCAGTTTTTAACCTGGAAATACACCTGGAAAGTGAGGGCATTTGTGAAAAGTGAGGATGTTTTTGAAAGGGAGTTCACAATGTCTCTGGCACGTTTTTGCATTGTTTTTAAAGAGCTGTTTTATGGTTTAGACTTTGGGTCGAGGTAGACTCAGGTTTGGGTTAAAGTTGGACCTAGTTTTAGGGTCGGGGTAGACTCAGGTTTGGGTTAAAGTTGAGTGGATGTATTTTGTCAGTGAGAGTCCTCACGAGTCCACAAACATATGTGTCTGTGTGTCTGTATCTGGGACAGTTGCTGATGTTTTTGCATGTTGGCGTTTTAAATGCTGGGAGCTTTTCTGACTGTCAGCCAGTTCTCTGTTTATGTTCCTTTCTTCTTTGTTCGTCAGGAAAAACACAAACTTAAGAAGAGTTTACAGGATGTGTGGGGTCATTTAAAAGTCATGACAACATTCAGTTTTAGTCTTTTGACAGGAAATGTTTTCTAGTTTTTGTCAGTGAAAGCAGATAAGAAGAGAAGATAAAACTGTGTGAACACTGATGTAAACCTGTTCCATCTAGGTGAAGAAGACTGTAGCCTCTAACTTAGAGTAAAACAATAAAACAATTATTGGTGCATCTTGATGCAGCTTTTTTCCTCCACAGGAAGCAAAGCAAAGTATTTATAATGATCCATCGCTCTGTCAGTGAAGTATCTTTGAGATGGGACGCTGTAACTCTGTGTCGGTCAGGTTTCTCATTCAGCCATCTTGAAAATACTTTTACTTTCTTGTGCATGTCCTCAGAATTCAGCCTGACAGTCTTGGCGTCTTTGGAAACCTTTGGATCTCAAGTGGAATTTTAAATAAAAATCTGGGGTTTTAAATGAAGCCACGAGTGCGTCTGGTGAGATTGGAAGAGATGAATGTGACGTTTCAGTTTAACTTCCCATCTCTGAACAAACACTTAAACTTCCTGTCCTAATGTTTCCAGAAGCCGCTCGTCTCTGGTCGGACAGGAAGTGGCGGTTCGGTGCTGTCTGTACCTGAAACAGAGACGACAATGAAACGCTGTGTCTGAGGATTGAGTTTGACAGGAGCAGCGTCTCCTCGTCCTAACGGCGACCTGCCGACTATTTTTACTTTAGCTCGTCAGACGCCCGCTGAGAGCACCTTTGATATCTGCCTCCTCCTCTCCACACTTTTCCTTTATCCCTCACTCCTCAGGATTTCTGTCTGTTTCATCTCTGTCTGCTTCTGTTTGTCGTCTCACTTTCAATGTGCTTCATCGGAGCGACAGCAGAGAAGCTGAAGAGAGAGAGCAGCAGAAATTAAAATGATGATATTACTAATCCAGTCTGAGTCACAGCTTCTGTTTTGTTTTCAAAATCCTTTGAATTTTTCCTCTTTTTTTCCTTTTCTTGGAAGAGACAGTTCATTATTTCTGCTTTAGGAAATGAAAATATTTTTCTCTCACATTTTTCTCTGGAACTATAATCCTATCAACATAGAGTTACAAAATTTGCAGTTTTGCATCTGGAAATAAAACAGATCAGTTCAGTCTGTTAAAGTGAAACTTTTTGATGTTTCAGGTTTTTGTTGCTGCTTGTCAGGGATTTAAACCTCCTCCTTAAAGGCAGAGTGAGTGAGTATTCAGGTGTGTGGATGCAGGTGTTTGAACCGTCTGAAGATGCTCTCTGTTCTCTCCAGGTGTACAAAACAAAAATTAAAACTGAACGATGTTTCATCCATTTGGAAACGTCCTTGTTGTGGTGGAGACTGTGTCAGTTGAGAGATCACAAAAAAATATTGGTTAGCTCATGGTGAAATGTCCTGACTACACTGAGGAAAGTGTTTCAGTCTATTTGGAGAGACTGGGTTTATTGGTGTTGACCTGAGGTTACAAAATTGTGATTTTGCATTTCTGTGTTCAGATGATCTGTGTTCAGTCTAAATGAAGCTCTGAAATGGTTCAGGTTTTTGTTGCTTCTTGTTGGGGACTTCTCTTCTTGTTGGGGACCTCCTCTTAGAAACAGGGCTGCTCGATTAATCAAATTAAAATCGCGATCTCAGTCCAGAGTGCGATCTCATTTCTAAATGGACGCCAATTTTCTGTTCCATTTCCTCATGTATCTGGTAAATGAACGCAATAAACACATGGAAAAAAATCGTGAGAGAGAATTGTGATTTAAATTTTAAGCAAGAAAATCATTATTCTCAATTTTTCAGAATCGCGCCGCCTTACAGCAATAAGACTACCACTTATGAATTTTAAATGTAAGAACAGTCATTGAGCAGGATCGTAGGAGCAGCAGGAGGCATGACACCACAGATCAGACTCAACAGCTCCAGATGCAGAAACACCTGCAGTATCATGACGATTCTTAGTATAAAGATGGTCTCTGTTATGTCCATGTCCCCCTCCATATACGACAGCAGGTTTATTGACCACACTGGGCAGTGTGGATGCTCAGAGCCAATAGAAACGTACAAAGCCTTAACGCTGAGAATACGACAGTGACGGTAACAGACGCCATCTAAAACAGAGGAGTCGACGCCTCGGTGGAGTCAGATTAAAGACTGTAATGTTGTTGTTGAAGTGAGATGTGATGTGTGTTTTCTCTTCTCTGTTGTTGTGATATTTGGGTCACATCACACGGTGCTGCAGACGAACACTCGTCCCACAGCAGCCTCGTACGAGCAGAAATCAAACCACAGAGTGAAGCTGCTGCTTCTTCCTCTCATCTGTCAGTCGGCTGATTTTACTGTCATTAACACAAAGTGCTCTCTCTCTCTCTCGCTCCGTCACTCAGTCTGCTGTTTTGCTGTTATTACCACAAAGTGCTCTCGTTCTGTCACATTGCTTCATAATGGTTTCTGGATAATTAGACCTCTCTCTCTCCTTCTCTGTGTTATTGTTCATATTAAAGACAGATGAATGTGATGAGCTGCAGCGTCTGTCTTCCTCTCTCTCTCGTCTGTTTTTAAATGATTCTCTGCTCTCGTGCACCTCAAACGTTTTCATGTTTTTCATCTCTTGCCTCTGGTATGTGATGTATGTGCTAATTATTAGCTGTTAGCTGGAATCTAGAGGTGAAATGAAGATTTAAACAAGTGAATGAAACAACACAGTGTCCATAGATCATGAAACCCCTGTTCATCAAGCTGAAACGTGTGATCACACAGTGGGAATAGAGGAAACTGTAGAAACAGCAGAGATGTTGAATATAAAGCTGTGATTCCAGCACTGTGTAGGCAGCAACATACACTTCACCATTCTGACCAAATACAAGACATGAAAACTGTTTAGAAAGCAAACATGAAAACTTCAGCCTGGAAGTGGAAAAACAGTGGATAGTGATGTATCGTCACTGTTTCTGTCGAGGTTCCTTTCTCCTCGTGAGATGTGAAGATATCATCAGGTTCAGGTTTTTGTGGTGGAGCAGGTTTCACTCTGGTTGTTTTAAGGGGACCAGTAGGAGCTGGTCTGGGACTATAAAGTCTTGTATTGTGCTGTAAAGGACGGCTCTGTTTCAGATCAGTGGTGTTAGCTGTC
Source organism: Lates calcarifer (assembly GCF_001640805.2). Lineage (NCBI taxonomy): Eukaryota > Metazoa > Chordata > Actinopteri > Centropomidae > Lates > Lates calcarifer. Next base: position 22,740,652 of record NC_066835.1, on the reverse strand, counting down.
TCTGAGGGCACATGCTTTCCACACAGTTTGCTTCTTGTCTGACTTTAAACAGCTGAAATACACCAATCAGCCCTAACATTATGACCACTGGTGGATGAAGTAACATCGATCATCTCACTATGACCCAATGTTCTGCTGAGGAACCTTTGGTCCTGACATTCATCTGGACGTTACTTTGTCACGAGAGACGTTTCTGAGCAGGTTTTGTGGTGTGGTGGGAACATCATCCTGCTGGGGGAGGCCCCTGACATTGGGGAGTGTTGTTGCCATTGGCGGGGTGTGTGCTTGGTTTGTGATGATATTTAGGTGGGTGGTACGTGACAAAGTAACGTCCAGATGAATGTCAGGACCAAAGGTTCCTCAGCTTCTTCTTCGTCCGGTTTTCATTTTCTGTCGTCATTTTCCGGCTGAGGACGGCTGCTGCTCCTTCACTCTGTGCTGTGTGGGTCAACCTAACCTGACCTGCCTCACAAATCACAATATCTGTCAGAAAAACTGCAATTATAGATAAAAAGATATTTTCCCAAAATTGTTCAGGCCTACAACACACACACAGACGACCCCCACAGCTCCTCATAATCTGATTATCTAACTGCAGGAAAGTCGTCTTCTTTATCTTTTCCAGTTTGGATCAATGACACAAACACACACAGAAACATGTTGTTCTGGATTGGCTCGTTCAGCAGCACACTGCGCTGTGATTGGTTGATCCTTCAGCTGAGCCTCTGATCAGGGCCAAAGTTGAAAACAGAACCGACACAGAGTGCCGGTCAGCGAGGAGGAGATTAGTTTTTGAAGCGTATGTCTCCAGGAATTAGCCACGTCCAGTTTCCACTCTGTCATTTCCTTCATTAACGGGATGAGAATAGAAATTTCTCCACTTTTTAATTTACTTTTAGTAACTAAACATTAAAAGGCGACTGCGGAGTCGCCAGGGAGACGATGTGGAAAAGACTGGGCATAAAAATAAACTTTATCCAACATAAATTAGTGAAATTAATTTGTGAATTTAATCACATTGTTGATCTTGTTCTGCTCTATTTCATTTTTCAGCAGCGTGTTGAACATAAACCATTAATATTAATATGAGTGTCTCACAGGCTCGTAGGAGTTGGTGTGAAGTAGGTTTGCTGGGTGATTTTGTTTTGGCCCGTCAGAGGAAGGTGCTGCCTGGCATCGGTGGGTTTCGTACCGGACGCAGGAAGAGACTGAAACGGAAGCAGCAGTTGGTGTTTTGGTTGGAGAGGAGTGTTTTTATTTGGCAGTGTGAAGAGTGAGATTCAAAGCTGTCATTAAAACCAGAATCTGGCAAAGAGCTGTTTCATCTGTCGACAGTGTTTTTTAGCCAGGAGGGTCAGCTGTAAAAATAAAACTTAATCAGAAATTAATCACTTCCTGCTCCTGAAACGTTCTTCACAAGTGAGAGAGAAATGTCCTGACAACAAACTGAGAATCATCAGATTATTGTCAGAGCAAACACAGTTGTTGTAGATGGATTCAGGTGAAGCTCTCTCCTCCACTTCAAACATTTAACAGGTAACGGGGGTCCTCCCCCCTCCTCCCCCCTCCTCCCCCTCTCAGGTCAGGGATTAAGACCATCAGGGATTATCTGATCCGAGGCTGTGAAACCCTCTGAGCCTAATTTGTCATCTGTCATTTCCTTCACTCCATAAAGTCAGGAGGGTTGACTGTCGTCGTGAACTCTTGTACAGTAGATGCAGCCTCCACAAAGTTTTTATCTTCAGTTCAGGCTCTGTCTGCGTCAGACTGGACGAGAAGCTAAAACAGGAGCTAAGCTAACGAAGAAGCAGCTGTAGTTTAGAGAAAAGTTTGAAGAGGAGCAGAGTTTTCAGTCGTCCTGGTCAAATAAATGAAAATAAATAAGGTGCAGCAACAACTGAAATTTAATTTTAACAGATTTTGAAGCTTTTTTTTAGAGAATCAGTGGATTCTGGTCTCAGATCCTGTCACACTCATCACTGCCTCTGAATTATTACTGGGACAGAAAACATTATCTCAGGTTTTTCCTCTTTATTCTGCCAGAACAGGAGCAGATTTATGATCCAGATTTGGTCTGTTACGTGTCTGAAGGTTGCTGGTTTGAATCCTCAGAACAAACAGTTTATTGTAGATGTGGCCTCATTTCTGAGACTTTAAAAGGCTGAAGGGGTTAATCTCCTCCTCTGTGTGTGTGTGTGTGTCCTTGAGCAGTTGGTGGGGGAGGGAGGGTGAGGGTTTGGGGGAGGGGGGTGTACGTCTGTCTTTGGATTAAAGCCGATAAGATTCGACCTCCTCCCTCTTTCCCTCCAGTCTTTATCCCTCCGGCTGGAAAATGCCCTAAACGCCCCCCCCGTCACATGTGAAGGTATGTCACTGAGAACATGGCATCGCTGACATGAGACCTCGCTTTACTCGCTGACAGACTGCTGCTTCTGTTCAAACCTGTAGACGCTCAGCTTTCGTTGTCGTTTTTATTCTTAGGATTTTTAAGTATGACAACAACAAAACATAGAACGTATTTAAAATAGAACTTATACATGATTATACATATTTAACAACACAAAATACAGCAAAAAAATTCCACAAAAACCAACAATGACTGAAGTTAAAGTCGTTATAAAATCACACAACATTACATCAATGTAAACAAACAAAAACACGTTTTAACATGATGTCTGTAAAAGCAGCTTCAGTTATCTCTGCGGTTCCTGGAAAAGTACTTGTCTGATACTTTCATCAGTATTTCTGTGTAGAAACTTTAAAAACTGTCCTGCTGTGATCTGTTCTGTCTTTACAACGAGCCGTTGTTTGTTCCAGGTGCTGAGTTTCAGTATTTCCAGAAAAAAGAATAAAATCTGTAAATCAGTGTTTTACTCTGTTCTGATGAGTGAAATCCATCACATCATTTTAACTATATAAACCAATCATAAGTGATGTTGTTGAACTGATGCAATGAGTCACAAAATGGCAGACGTCCTTTAGTGCAGCGTGAACTCACTGTTCACAGATGTAACAGGAATCAGAAAGAACTCAGAACCTTGTAGTGTGCACAATAAAAATCGGTGTAGTGGTTTCAGAGATATTGGTGAACATGTTGTGAATGTTTTTGTGCCGTGGAGGTGCAGTGTGTGTCTGTGCAGCTCTGCCTTTGTTTCTGTCTTTGTTAGTTGAGACACAGATACAGACTCCAAACACCTGAACGTCATTGTTTCTGTTGAAAAATGAAGGAAAGTCTCTAAATTCTGATTCGGTTTTAGTTTTTCTTTTGGCTTTATGGTCTTAGAACTGTTCACAACGTCATGTGTCATTATAGAAACATGCATATTTACATGGCCTCGGTTGTGCTGAAGAAAATGATGTCAGGTAGCTGCTTGTATGTCGCAGCACTGGGCTGAAACAGCTCTTTAAATAGGAAGAGATTCATTCCTGCTGAATGGATGAGCGTCCACAGTAAACCTGAATCTTTTTCTCTGTCTCCAGACTTTGTTTTGTGTCGGAGTTTCTCGGTGTTTGTGTGTCTGTGTGTGTGTTGTCCCAGTTTGGCCTTTGTTTCACCCTGAAAGTTTAGATCTGCGTCTCAGTCTTTGACCTCGTTTCAAAAACCAGCTCAAAAACAAAAAACCCTCCGTCACTCGTCCGCCTGACAGACTGGAAATGAAGGAAAGTAGATTGAGTGTTCGGGGAGAAATTTTCCTCCACCTCCTATTGGTCATTTGGTCTTGGAGGTGGCCCACTTTGAGCAGGTATTATTCATTTGTTTTTTTACACCGTGTCCCAAATTTTGAGTGGGCCAAAGTTTCCTGTCTGCCCCAGAAAACCGGAGCCGAGGAGAAACTCCTGCCTCCGAATGTTGGACGTGCTCTGAGCCCCGAGTGGGAGTAAAAAAAAAATAAAAAAAGAAGAAAGATCATTACCTGAAGGTGATCTTTCAACGTCTGTGGAGTCCAGAGGGTCCGGTCTGTTAAAGTGTTCTCATTTTGTCAAGCGAGGACTTAAGAGGCTCGATTGAGACTCTGAGACTCGTCCTGGTGGAGCGTCGTTAAAGGAGTGTTTCAACAGTTTAATGATTACACACTGAGAGCTGGGAACGCAGTCTGTGGAAGATTACCACTGTTACTGTGTCCCAGATGTTCTCAGCAGCTTCAGGTGTGTTCACCTTTTTCAGGGCCAATACAGACACCGATTATCAGTAACCGTGGGCGCTGATAACCCGTATTTGAAACCGATCAAATCTAACTTGTTAGCGAGGTTAGCGAGGTAAATCTGCCTTTCTCTCTCTTTTCTCTGGCCGTCTCTGCTTCCTGTGACCGTGGTTTCAAATTAAAAGTCCTCTGCAGAGTGGTGTATTTGCAGCAGTGACAGTAACTGTAAACAGCAGAAACTCTTGAGACGTAAAGTTGGCGTCTTGTTCATGGCTCAGCGAGAAATCCTACCGGTCCACGTCTCTTCTGTCAGTCTGTTTGAACTCTGGTAGTTTCAGCTGTGCATATTCGTTGTGATGGAAAGTAAAGGCAGCTAAAAAAACATGTAACGACTCGGTGACTGACATTTTGAGTTGAATCAGGAACTTCCTGACTGCTGCACAGTAGATGTGTTTCAGGGGGAAGCCCTCGTAACCTTCAAACTGTTGATGTAAAGTCCTCCTGTGTTTACACCACCTCTGTTTTAGCTTTAAAACACTTTGTGAATCACTCTGAAATGAAACGGAGCCTGAAGGAAAGTCCAACTCTTTTTAATCCATCATGAACGACTGATGATGAAATCCGTGTTTTCGTACGTCGGTGTTGAATCTAATTAGATTTTTTAAAGATTTATTTATAAAATGAAACAGACACGCCGAGAAACATGAAACAGGATTAAAGGTGGAGTTTCCATTAACACACACATGTATGAACACACACTTTAGAGACCGGGGGGTTTGTAGATTAAAAGCTCCTGCAGGATACTCATATTCTGGGCCTTCCTCGTGTTTAAAGCAGTGGATTGTGGGTAGTTAAAATCCTCCATCCTCCCAGCAGCAACAGAAACAGCTCAGAGACACTCTGCTATTTTAGCGCGATCAGATTCAGATATCAGGCTCAGATTTGTCACCAAGCGACGACCGAGGGGACGAATATTTAAATCAGATGGAAATGAACCTGGAGCTCCGTCTGCTGCAGTTTAATCTCACGCTGAGCCTCCAGCCTCAGTCTGAATGTAAAAATAAAAGCATGAGATTACGCTCAGGACTGGTTTTTTGAGGGTCCAGGGTGAAGAGAGAACATTTCCAAACATAGACAGAATCCAGACAGCCTGCAGAGCTGGGATCAGCAGCTCAACATGGTCGGATACATGACTCAGAGAAGCAGAAATAACTTTACTGCAGGTACAGCTGAATAGTTAGATGTCACCTGCACAGTACACCTCAGAGTTTAGGTTGTATTCCCTCAGTTTTCATGTGAAATCCTGAATCAGAAACAACACAGGAAACACAATGAGTCTCTAAATGAGAATCGACAATGCTGATCCAGGGTCAGTTAAAGCTCCAGTCTGGAACATTTACAGGATCTATTGACAGAAATATAATCTACAAAGAGATGTTCATCAGTGTAATCACCTAAAACTGAATGAATGAATGAGCAGTTTGTATCTACACAGGGAGCATAGAGTCTGCCATGTTTCTACAGGAGCCCAGAACGGACAAACTGAACCAAACAGAGGCTTTTTGTGTTTTTGTGTTGACACCACAGCCTGTTACATGTCAGCTGTTATCTATAGTTTAACAACTAAATACAATATTTAACTGTACACTGTTTCCCTGAGGGCACTGTGACAGACGCTGACAGACTCTGTGCATAAAAAAAACAAACAAAAAACTTTTCTGTCCTGACTTTCAGGCGTTTGGGGTCAACTGTGATTTTAAAGACATTTAATATATTATGTTGATGCCTTATTATCACTCGGCCACCGTAGACTCTGACAGAGTTCAGAGGACACGTATTCAGTCGGCTGCAGTCTACATTCTCACCACTAGATGGCTCTAAGTCCTTCACACTGCTGCTTTAACCTCCTGAGTTCGTTAATTTGAACAGCTGATTTTTCTGCCTCTCGGAACAACTCTCCAACTTTAATAAAACCGGTTGGTACACTTTTTTTTGTTTGACTATAAACACAACAGTAAATAAAACACAATAAATAAAGACTGTGGTTCTCTGCAGTGTTGCGTTCGCTGCCTGCTGACAGTTGGATATATCAGATTCTTATGGGCTCAGAGAAAATTGAACTTTGATCCCGTGCTACTTTCAACCTGGTTCTCCTCCTGAGGTGCCTCTGAGCAAGGCATGTGTTTTATGAAATTGCGCTGTCCCCTTTTAAATAAACTAAACACTGAATCCAGGAGTGAATCACCTGCTCAGCTGTTTCTGCTTCTTCCTCCTCCTCAGCATCATCCCTCCATCTCCCCCCCCACCCCCCCCCCGGCTCTGCTCTAATTCAATCAGTGTGTTTTGGAGCCTCAGAGTGAGAGATTGTGTGTTCATTAAAAAAATCCTGATTAGTCCAGAAGACTGATTACTGTGTGTGTGTGTGTGTGTGTGTGTGGGGTGTGTGTGTGTGTGTGTGTGTGTGGGGGGGGGGGGGGGTCTGTGTGTGTGTGTCTCTCTCTCTCTCTCTCTCTGTGTGTGTGTGTGTGTGTGTGTGTGCCCTCTCATTTGTCTAATGGATGAAGACTTAAGCCCCCTTTAAAACTCCACGTGCACGCTCGTCACACGTGCACGTGGATCCATTAATTAGCTTAAGTGGACCCTCAGGCTTCCTCCTCCTCCTCCTCCTCCTCCTCTCTTTTCCTCTTTGTTTTCCTCCCTCTCTTCCTGGAAAACAACAGCTCTGACCATCAATCCTTCGCTTCCTGTCGATGTGTTTTTCTTTTTTTTAACTCATTAAAACTCAGGTGATTTATTTCTTTACTCTGTCGTTCTTCCTGAAAGGTTTCTGGGCAGATTTCCAGATTTTCCCGCCTCATTTTCCTAATATTTATCCCTTAAAGTGGCTCTACGGCGAGCGAGCGGGATGTGGCCTCCTCCTCCTCTCCCTCCTCCTCCTCCTCCTCCTCCTCTCTGATGATTGGCAGTGTTTTCAGTTGAGGGCAGATTCAGTGAAAGCAGCCGTGAGGGATTCGGCCTCAGGGGGATTGTTCCTTTATCTCTGCTTCAGAAGACGCCGCTGCAGTGATTATTAGTCAGGCAGAATGTGGAGCGCAGAGGGACGAGGCTCAACATGAGGCCCGTGGTCTGTGCGGAGGTCAGGAAGCTTTTATTAACTTTCATGACAAATATTCTAAAAAACAAAAAACATCCAAAAAGTTTCCAAACATCATTGACAAACAAACAAACAAACAAACAAACAGCAGGGCTGAGCTCCTGTCGTCTCCTGAAGCCTCGTTCTCATGAACATAAAAACTACTTCTTCATCAACACTGTAAAAAACACCAAAATAAACAGGGCCCAAACACTCAGCTGCAGTGCATTGTGGGATTGGACTCAAAGGGTTTAATGTGCGTGTGAAAGTACAGCGGTCATCACAGAGGAATGCTGGGAAAAAAAACAGAGTTTATCGAGTGTGTGAAGAAAAATGAGCGGCAGCGTTCCTGAACGTCTCCTCACAGAGAGGAGGAGGAGGAGGAGGAGGAGGAGGAGGAGAGTCTGTTCTCCTCCTCAGCTTCTCTGTGTTGTGTTCAGGTGCAGGTTCTAGTTCAGGAGAACAGAGACTCTCCTACTCCTCCTCCTCTCGTCTTCCTCCTCTTCCTCTCCATCATCCTTTCTCTCCCTCCTCTGTTCGCCCTCTTTCAGTTTCCTCTCCTTCTCCTCCTTCTTCACCTCTTTTCCTTCCATCCCCCTCCTCCTTTCTCTTTTCTCTCTCTCCTCTCTCCTTCTTCCTCTCCTCACCCTCATCTCCTTTCTTTTTTCTTTTTCTCCTCTCCTCTCTCGCTCTCCTCCTCGTCTCTGTCGGTTCCCAGGTGGTTGTTACCTGGTTGCTATGGTGTTTCCAGGTGGTTGCCGGGTGGTCAGGGTCACATGACTCACTGTTTGTCTGTCGGTGCTGAGTCACTGAGTCCCCCCCCACCCCCCCCCCGGTCTCCTGGGTCCAAAACAAACTCGGAGCGTAAACAACAAACAACAAAAAGACGTTTTCCTCTCAGTCACATCACAAACAACAAACAACAAGTTTAAACTTTTCTCTTAAAAAACAAAAAAACAAACTTGTCGCCTTCAAGCTGAAGCGAGTGAAACATTCGCTGGAGGAAACAGAAGATTTTACACTTTTCTCCACAAAAACTTTTTCTGTAACTTCAGACGCTGTCAGAACATCCTGGAATAAACACAGACACAGAGGTGTGAAAATAAGAATGATAGAATAATGAAATCTGAAAATGAGGCTTAAAGTTCAGCAGAAAACACTGAACTTAAGTTTTATCCTCAGGCTACAATACCAGACTCCATTGACAAAAACAGCTATTTTAGCCACGCAGAACACAGGAGATGCTGCAATACCATTGTTAGTTTGTTAGGGTAATTATGCGGTACTTTTACTTTAATAAAGTATCTGATTACTTCTTCCACGACTGAGAGTCACACAGTAACACAGACACACTAACAGATGGAGGCAGTGGTATTCCAGCAGCTCCCTGTAAAATCCCTGTTTTTGTCAATGGAGTCTGGTATAGATAGCATTAGAATTAGCTGTTAGCGGTTTTCAGTCTTTGATGTAGCGCCAGGGGCAGCTAGCTGTGACAGGGCCAGGCTAACGGGGCTAACACCCTGACTCTCTATTATTGTATTATTCATAGTGAGTCACCTCCGGGCGTCCGATCAATAATGTATACACACCTTCCTGTCTGTCAGGTGTGTGTGTTGGCAGATTCAGCTCCTTTTAAAATGAATCATAAAGTAAAACCAAATGACTGAATCCAACCAGATTAAAATCCACTTGAAGTCACTTAACACTAAAACCTGAACAGCCTCCACCTGCCCACGTCTACCTGCCCGCAGAGACGCCACGGTTCAGCTGGAAGGTGTTTGTTTTTTGTGACTCGGCTCGGTCGCTGAGCGTCACTTCAGATGGACAATCATCCTGACATTTACAGCAAACTGAAAGAGCGAAGAGAAGAGTGACGGCGTGAAGAGGCCGCTGTCACTTCACCGCCGCTTTGACACAAAAGCACTTCAGTCTTTTTCTGCTGCTGCTGCTTAATGGGGACAAACTGCACAGTGTTCAGGCTTTTACCGCTTCCTTTCATTACCTGAGTCTCTCTGTGAGGACGTGGCCCTGACACGGTTCAGATCCCTGAGAGACTTCAGCATCAGAAAGGCTGCAGGAGGTTTAAAGGTTATTTTTGACTTCATTTGACAGATGATGGATTAGAAAGAGACAGAAAACAAGTCAGACGTGCAGCAGACGGCTCTGTCTGTTTCTATAAAACCAAACTCTGGCAGATTAAAGGAAAACACAACGAATGCTTCCACACATCCACTGACGTTTAAAGATGCTGAGCAGGTCCAGATGATTGTTTTAAAGTGAAAAGAGGTAAAGATCAAATTAAGAAAGTTTATTTATAAAGCATCTTTCACAAAGTGTCTAACACATAAAGAAAAAATACAAAATAAAACAATAAGACAAAGACACAAAAAATACCCAAACGACTGAATAGTACGAACATGGAGGAGGAAAAAAAAATCTGAAGGTTGTGAAAGTTTCTTGGGGTCTCGTTTTTCCTCCCAGGCTCAGTAGAATACAAATATTTTAAGAGGAGTCAGTAAAACAAAGGGATGATCGCAATCTCACGATCTCAACACCTTTTAAAACAAGTACGAGGCTCCACCAGCTGTTGTAAGAGTAGATCAATAAAAGCTCTGAGATGTACTATGGTGCAAAAATTTTAAAACTGACTCTAAAATTGGAGAGACATGAGATCTGTTGAACGATTCCTCATTGGAAATAACAGATCTTAACTTAGCAAGGTTACGTAAGCTGAACTTAACAGAAGAAGGTTCAGGCGCTGTTTGATCCTTGAGGTGGTGCTGTCTGGAGCAACGATAAGAGCCTCAGTATTTAATTATAAAAAATTAGCATTTAACCAGGACTTGATGGCCACCAAACAGGTGTTTAGATCAGCAGGTTTAGAAAGCTTAGGTCAGATAGAACAGAAAAATGGGATATCATCAGCATATAGTGACAGTGAAAGAGCTGTATACAGAACTTAAATCATCACACAAACTATTTGCTGTTGCAGTTTAGTTGTTTAGATGCTGATTTTTTAGGAGACAGGATCCTCCTGCTGGGACTTGAGCTGTGGAGGATGTAAAACACTCACCTGTGAATACCCAGGAGCTGAAGCTTCACTACAGCTGCTTCTGGACATGTTTTAGGATGTGGGTTGGACAGCCTGAGGCTCACTCTGAACACAACTCACACCACAGGAGAATCTGACAAGATCATCTTTACAACCATTAGATAATCAGATCTGATGACTCTGACTGAAAGTGTGTCCCTTCCTTAACTTGACACGGCAGGTCAGAGAAAATGTTTTACACCTGAAATATTTTGATTTAGTTTAATTACACACAGATCTTTAGTTTTTGTCATTAAAACCAGGACTGGATGAAGTTCACAAAACAGCACAAGTGTAAGAATATACTCAGTTCAGACTGTCACTTAGAGGATCAGTTATTTAAACCAGTCAAGCTTCTGTTTCTGTGCAGAAAGGTTTAAATTATATTTTATACTGTGAAGAAAATTATGGATGTGGATTGTTTAAGAGAATAAAATGACTCGTGAAGTTAAAATAAATCTGTAGCTGAAGAGGAAACTCAGCAGGTGTCCTTTAATCGTTTCAGACAAAAGAAGAAACAGTAAAACACAGGAAACATCATTCAGCTGAAGAAAAAGAAACAGCTCAGATCCTTTTGTTTTTAAATCTGAACAGATAAAGCTAAAATGAAAAAGCAAATCAAATATTGTAGTTCAGCTCCTGGAGCTCCTCGGGCTCTATCTGCTGTTCACAGGGTCGTTTAATAAAAAAAAAAGTCAAATTGTCCTCGGAGAGTTCAGAGTAAATACGACTGCAAAAGTTAGTTTCAGGGAAGAAGAAGAAAGTTCGGCCTGCAGCGACAAACAGCTCTGATTAGATTGAGATGTTTGAGGTTTTTTCTTCAAAGGAAACTTTCTGTCCTTCATTTACCCAGCATTCATTTGGAGCAGCCGTCGGGGATTGTGGGTAGATCTGATTGGTGCTTATCTAATTTGGCGGCTGGAGGGGGGATTAATTCAAACACACACACACACACACACAATGAGCATTTCCCAAAGTCCCAAACTCATTCTTCTGTTTCCTTTTTCTCAAAAAAAAAAAAAAAATCCTCGGGACATTTTCTCATTTTATTTTCATTAAAAAGTTGTTTTAAAAAAAACAGAAAATCAACAGAAATGAGTTTTTGTCTGTCACAGTGGACAGACCTGGACCTTCTCTGCGTCCTAATACAGAAATAATCTCTTCAGTAAAACTTTCTATGTGAAGTTTTGAACCAGAGCTAAGTGATCGACAGTCAGTTAATCTGCAGGTAGTTCGATTAATGGCGAAAATCATCAGCAGATTTATTGATAGAGAAAATAATCATTAGCTGCAGCTCTACCTGTTCTACCTGTCTTATATGAATAATTATGAAGGTTCTCCAGATCCAGAGCTGGAAGAACCAAACTGAGATTTTTTTTAAATGTGCATTTTAATTTGACATTTTTCACATTTTAGTTAAACTTCACTCTGAGCCTCAGTTCTGTCAACAAACCAACACCTTTTTTGTCACTTCCTGGTGCGATTTAGGGCCCGACAGTCGACTATCTGTTCAATACGATTATTCAGCTTCACAGGATTTAGGATTCGTCCCAGCAGACAAATCTAACCTATGTTAGCGAGTTAAATCCACCTACCTCCTTACTCCACTTCCTGTCACCGTCGTTTCAAATTAAAAGTCCTCTGCAGAGTCGTGTATTTGCAGCAGTGACAGTAATTTTCCTACAAACTGTAAACAGCAGAAACTCTTCAGAGATAAAGTCATCGTGTTGTTCACAGCTCTGTTATAAATGCTCCATGTCTCTCCTGTCAGGCTGTCTGAACTCTCATTCGTCTGAGCGGCCGGACGAAAGACGTCACAGCGCTCAGAAAATCAAACAAAACCAAAAACATCACATGAACCAAAGCTCTTAACATGTCAGCAGGCTCTGGTCGCACTGTAACCACGGCAACCGTCAACACAGACCAAAATACTTCAGATCGTTAGGTCAAGTTGTTTCTTCTTTGGGTTTTTTTTGGTTTTTTTATCAAACAACCTCAGACAAACCGAGGTTTCAGTCGTCGAGTCCTGATGATGATGAATCAGATCTGACCCTGATCCTCCTCCGTCATCTGTTCGTCCCAAACAAACAAAAACACCACAGAAGGAGAAACTGATCACATACAGGGAGGAGGGGAAAGCTGCGTAATGCTCCTTTAATTTTGATAACACTGATCCTCCTCCTCCCTCTGTCTTCTTCTCTGTTTTATTTTGCTTTGTGTTTTCTGATCGCCCTCCTCCTTCTCTCTGACTCCATCAGTGTTAATTGTCTGTCTGATGTGTCTGTTTATCTGAAATGAGGCAGCAAAAACCAGACGACAGGCCGTCAACACACACACACACACACACACACACACACACGCACTCTGAGGCAGCAGCTGATGTTTATAGTCCAGATTGCAGTTAATAGCGGCTTCATAATGTCATGAATGCAGCGCTGTGATAGATTTGTGTGTGTGTGTGTGTGTGTGTGTGTGTTCCTGGCGGCCATGTTGTTTACAGATCTGCAGTGTCCGTCAGACCCTGAACAGGTGCAGCAGGTGAGTCGGTGTGAACGCCTCAGAGACTCGACACTCGGTCGTCCGCAGCAGCTGCGTATCAGAGCAGCAGCATGTTTCACAGACTTTCCATGTTGCCCCTGAACGCATCAGAGCAGACTTTAGCTTTTAGAAAATAATTCAATGTCTTTAAGTGGAATAATGTTAGATTACTGTTTCATGGGCTGTGTGGGATTTTTGTGGTAGTTATTAACTTTTAAGAAGTTGTCAATTACCATGGCAACAGAGCAGGTGAAGCATCGATGCTTCATGTCCAGTTTTAAGGTGAGTCCTCTCCTCCGCTCGTTTACATCCAAAAGTCATCTCAGTGGTGGTGACTCTGTGGAGCATATGCTCATAAAATGAGGCATGATGAGGCTCTGCACAGCGTGTGGTGTGTTTATGTCCTGCAGTAGGTCAGGAGTCATTTCTTCTCACTTCAGCTGTTCTGAAATGGACTGAGGCCAGTGTTTTACTTTCTGCATCCATGAAGCATTACTCTGTGACTAAAGATAGATGAGAGCTGTAGAAAATATTCAGGAGCATGTGTGCAAATTAAAAGTTTGACAAAATTCAGCCGAAGCAGCTTCTGAGTTTCCTCCGTGTCTAAACGGACTGAACAGACTCTTTTTGGTGTTAACAACTAAGAGTGACTTTGTTATCGAGATGTTCATACAGTGTAAAGTATAAATAATTACATAATAAATAAATACAGTATGACACACCTGCATAGTTTGGGTTCTGTTAAGTAAAGATTTCATTATGTTTCTGCAGCTTCAGTCGACCTGCTGTGTTTAAACATGGTTTCAATCAGACTGTGGCTGTTCAGGCTCCTCTGGGTTTTAATTCATGGATCATCTTCATTTTATCTTTGGGAAACACCAAAATAAAAACCTGCTGCCACATTTGAAAGACTTTAGTCACTTGCAGCATCTATTATTAAGAGCGTGAAGCTTCTGCTGTTTAACTACAGTTTGAATCAGAAATGCAAAGTGGATTTTGTTGTTCGCAGGAAAATAAGACAAACATCTGTTCAGAGAGAGAGAGAGAGAGAGAGAGAGAGAGCTGTAGAGTTGGAGCTCGTTCTGTCATGGTGCAGGTTTTATTGTTGGCAGTGACAGGGCAGAAAATGGCTGTAAGAGCTGAGTGTGACCGCCAGCTCCTGTTCACCGTCAGCGGAGCGACGACACCGACACCAACACACTTCAGATGAAGAGCTGTTCCTTCAAAATAAAAGACTCGGACAGAAAGCAACCAACCGTCAAAGACCAACAAGCTGACCACAGCAGAGCATTGATTCTTTATTTAGGTTATTGACGACAGGCTGGAAAATGAATCCACCGCTCTGTCACTGATGAAGCACTGGAACATTTCACCTGGTCCAACAACCTTCATCCAGACACGAAGCACACGTCCAACCTTCCAAACATCACAAACTATGAACTGAGATAAAAGGAGAAGAAAGAAAGAAAGAAATCTAAAACCAACAGAAGTACAGTGAACGTGTTGGAGACACTGAAACAAAAATCCTCAGGTGTAGAAATGTAAAATGAAAAAGACATTTTCTCTTCCCTGCAGGACCAAGGGAAGAGAGCTGGTTTCAAATAATTACTGCTGATTATTTTATCGATTAATCAATTAATCATTTGTCTATTACAGAGGAAAATATGTGGGAATACCCTTTAAAATTTAGTCCAAGGTTCAGGGTGGCAACTTCAGATTCAGTTGATTAAATTATTCAATTTACTATCAAAGAAAAGCAAATCATCTAATTTAAGAAAATCAAAGAGGAAGTTCGTCTTTTTACTGGACAGATATCATAATATTTGCTGATTGGTTTTCTGCCGGCTCAGGCGGCAGACTGTCACTAACAAACGTCCCTCCCTCTAACTTCCTTCCTCACCTGATCTCACTGATCGGGAGCTTTGGGACCTGCAGACAGGATGCAGCGGCGGGTGGAGTTACCAAAGGGTTTTCCACGCCCAGCTGGGTGACGGAAGTAGTCGACTTGACTTAATTGCTCACAAAATCATTGTGTTTCATTTGTAGGTTCAGGTTCCTTCAGTGTTGATGGTTCAGGAGCTGAATTCTCCTCAGAGCTCTGATGACTAAAATCCTTCATCTGGTTTAAGATCAGAGTGACAGAGTTTTCATTTTAAAACTGACATTAGAAACATTAAAAACTCTATTTTAAGGTCCGGCCATGAAGCTAAAACCCTGTCACTGCACCACCTTGCTGCATGGTTCACGTTTTCCTTCACATCCATCATCAGCTTCGACTCTGTGCAAGCGATGGATCATTAGCATAATGGCCTCTCAGTCAGGTCATTATTACAGACACACACTGTACAGTTGTTATTGGTTTCCCATCAGGCCCTGGGAGTCGGCTCTCGCTTTTAGAGTTGAACCAGTGAAAACACATTTTCCTGACAGACTGAAAAACATGAATTCTGGGAGATGTAGTTCATCTCTACGTTTACTTATTTAGCCTTTTTTTAAACATTTTTTTTCTTGCATAACACACACACACACACACACACACAGGGTGATTCAGTAATGGCTGCTGTATCTGAGTGTCTCAGTGTTGTAGCTGTCAGAGAGACATTCAGCTCTGACAGGCTGCAGAAACACCAGCTGCATACATTTAAAACTCCTGTGTGTGTGTGTGTGTGTGTGTGTGTGTGTGTGTGTGTGTGTGTGTGTGTGTCTTTCTGAAACCTCCCAAACTCAGAACATTTCCAGATTTCAAGCTGTCAGTAAAACCTGTTAATGTGTTTTCTGTCCTGTGTAGAGATGGATCCTGACGGTGACTCTGGAGCTCGGTGTATTCAGACTGAGTCTGTGCTCAGTCACTGTGTTGACCTGTTTTGTTTTAATATATATATAAATAGGAGCAGTGGTTTGTGTTGCTGTTCCTGTTTAGAGCCTAAACTGTTCCCTGACAGTTTGTCCCATGAGTTCTGACATTTACTGTCCGATCTGTCCTGTAATCATCATCTCTGCCCTGGTTTTTAGAAAGTCTGCAGCCTCGTGAGGCTGAGCTGCTCATTACACAGAAAACACAATTCATTTATTCTTTATTACCATTAACATGACACGAATGTAAAGTTAGCTCTCAGATTTATTCATTTACATTTTCCCTCTTTATTTGACCATTTTATTTGTAAATTCTTCTGCATGTTCTCGTTATTCTCACAATGTGAACTATACATTTCTGGTTATAAATCTATAACCTGTGGTGTCCGTCAGGGAACAATCCCGGGGCCACACTAATGTGTTTTCATTTTAAAACAACGACATTTCCAGTAAATTCACAGAAGCTTTTCAGAAAAGGATGTTTTTGAGAATGTGTTTCTTCGCCTTTTGTTGCTTCTGTGAAACACCTTTGTGCTGCTGTTTAAACCTGAACTGTCACTTTTGTTCAGGTTTTTCATTTATTGTCTCTTGAATTGAAATAAATGTTGGCGCTGCAGTGTAAACTAATATCTCCCTTTCTTTCTCTCTCTTTTTCCATGTGTGTCCTCTCCTCGACCGTCCTCCCTCAACCACAGGTATGTCCAACAAAAACCTCTTTTCATTTCTAAGTCAGTGCGAACAGGAACCTTCATATTGTTCAGAGAGTATTTTTATTTTGTGCTGTAAGTGGGACATCTGTAGTCATGATTATCTTGGCCAAAATAACTGTGATTAACAATTATATTTGGATAAAACTCTTAGATTCTCTGGAGATGGCAGCTCCGCTCTGATCTGAGACAGCGGAGCTACTTACTGTTTAGCTACAAGGCTAACATTACTGACAGGACTGTATGTTGGCTAGACAGATTTTAATAAGTCACTCCTGATGATGGAAATTCACTACGATCAAATCATTATTTTTATTGCAGTGGGCGATAAAATCGTAAATCATCCCATCCTGAGACATCTGTAGTTGGTTTTCCGCTGGTTTCTCAAGGCATTTTGACTTAGGACCAAACACGTTTGTTGTTAGACGGTTGTTTAGCGGAAAGTAGAAACTACCTTCATACAAATTTTTGATGTTTTCATCTTTGTCCAGAATGTTTCTGGTCCGAATTTTTCTGTCTTGAAATATGCGTTTGTGGAAATCGTAAAACACCTTCAGGATGGTTATATTCTGAATGTGTGAGTGCAGCTGCAGCGTTTGATCTCATTAAACCAACTCAAAGTGTCTGAGGAAAATCAACTTTTGAGAGCAAATTAAAAACTTCTCAGTCTTTGTCCTCGCTCCTCCAAAAAATGTGAAGTCAGTGGCGAGGCTGCCAGCGCCGCTTAACTTCACTTCACTGAGTTTTAACAGCTAATCTGCCAGATGGTGAGTTGTACCGCAGCCGAGATGGAGAAATTCCCAGGTTAACTTGTCTGAACACAGCCCAAATCAGCCAGCCAGCAGACAGCACACACAGGTGGGAGGCTTTACTGCGTTCTCTCCTCAGACACTTCTGGGACAAGGAAGCCAAAAAAAAAAAAAAAACTCTTTGTTTTCTGGTTAAACAGCAAGAAATGATCAACTGTTCAATCAAACTGTCGCCTCTGCAGTGATTTAAAGTCTCAGGTATTTCTGCTCTTCAGGGGATTTTACAGACTGTGGATTTGATTTTTTAAAATGAATGAATGATCCTGACAGGGCTTGGATGATTTTTCTCTGAACTTGAAATACAACAGCCGCCTTCATCTTGCTGTCTCCGGGGGAAGGACGACACTTTCCATCCAGAGAGAAATCCTCTGGTATTGATCTGCAGATTTCGAGGGTTCAGATTTTAGATTTCATGCAGAGAGACCTCGAGTGTTCTGCTGCTTTGATCTGTCGATTGTTCTTTTGTGTCTGAATTTCTGTTGGTTTGGTCGAAGCTGACGATGTGTCCTTCAGGTTAGTTTCCTCTCCGACCTCAGCGGAGGCTGAGTTATTGGAGCTGATGGATGTGGAGCTGTTTAACATTGAAAAGGAGAGGATTCAGAAACAGACTTTTCAAATGTCATCAAAAGAAACACTCGTTCTGGCAGCTACATGTGTTCTGTCTAGAGGGATGGCAGCGTTAATGAATCAGCAGCAAACATTGATGTTGTGTTTAGTGGACTTTGACGACAGTCCGGTGTTTACTGTGCAGGCTGTCGGACACACTGAGCAGCTAGGTTTTAATTAAATACTGTAGGTAACGGATAAAATGTTTGTACCAGAATAAAGGTGTTGAATTCAGTCACAGAGAGTTTGTAAGAGGCGAGTGGAGACAGTAACTGAGCAACAACCCCCTGGATACAACCCAGAGGATCGAACCAGTGGCAGGTTCACTGGACTTAGGTTGTCATGGTTACAGTAATAAACAGATAAAAGAACGTTATGATACGATATAAAACAATACGGAACGATACAACAATACGACATGATCCGACAATACAACGCGATTTAACAACTCAGTACAAAACAAGGTGTGAAGAGTCTGAAGAGGTCTGTTACGTTGAGACTCCTGTCAGAGGGTAGAAGTTCATATTCTCCATTTACAACATGAGAGGAGTCTGAGGAGATGCAGCAGGTCTGAGCCTGATCTGGTTCTGAACCGTTGATAAGAAATCAGCTGATAATCCTCGAGCAGATTCCGAGCTGGTTATGTAGTAAAACCTTTCACAGACTTTCCATCCAGCTAATTCTGGTTTATTTGTTCATATTTCTGCCCAGTTCACTCTCCCACAGCTCTGTGCTTCAGGCTTGAGAGAGCTGATACCGATCAATTAAAGCTGATCTGAGACCTGCGGCTCGCGGTGAGACGTGTTCGTAGGTGGGTGCTGAGCGTTCGGTCCTGATCTCATCAGGGCTCCCAGCCACGGTCTAATCCCAGAGAGGGGAGACCGAGAGCGGATTAACCAACGGGAGAGAGCCCCTGTGTGTGTGTGTGTGTGTGTGTGTGTGTGTGTCCTGCTGTGTCGTCAGATCTCTGTAAATCTGATTTCCAGCAGGTTTAGACTGAGTGTCGCCGTCTCATCTCTGTCTCATTCCTTCATCCTTTATCCTTCTTCCCTTCCTTCTCTTTAAGTTCATCCTTTTATCCCTCCATCATTCGTTTTTCCTCCCTCCTTCTTTTTTTTTTCCTTCTTCGATCCCTCCCTCCCAGATTCTTTCCTCCTTGTCTTTCGGTTGCCATGGCAGCCAAAGTATCCCAGCATGCTCGGCAGGAGGGGGGTCAGACTGTCGAGCGGACGAGCGTCTGCTCACATCGTCGGCAGTGAAGCCGAACGTGTCGCCGCAGAGCTGAAGAGGTGGATAAGGTGGCTGCAGAGGGGGGAGATGGAGGGATGATGGAGAGATGGAGGGATGATGGAGAGATGGAGGGATGATGGAGAGATGGAGGGATGGAGGTGGAGACAGACGGGCTGCAGAGAGCAGATATGAGGGATCAGATAGAGAGAGGCAGGTCAGGACAGAGGGTTTGAGCAGGATGACAGTGAAAGTTGATTTAACAGGTTCAACTCTGTTCTTCTTTCCCGGCGCGACCCTCCATCGGCACCTGTTCCAGGCTCCGCTCCATGTTTTACCTCACCTGCTCAAACCCGCACACCTGTGAACCAGGGCTGCTGAAAATAATCGTTTCTGCGATTCAGCATCGATGCAGGATGCTTCAGCATCGATGCAGGATCCTTCAGCATCTCCTGGCAAACACACACCAATCTCTCAGCCAACTGCCGGAGGTCCAGGTGCATTGTGGGTAATTTATGCACCAGGTTTTGACAGGGAAGGAGACGATACCTGTGCTTCTGTGAAAACAGTTTCTGTGATACAGAGACAAACATTCAGTGTGTGTTACTCTGACGTCAGGCGTCTGCTCTGACCTGAACCGAGGCCAATTACTGAGAGAATCAGTTCGACTCTGAGCTGCTGTTTGACTCCTCTGTTTCTGCATTAAGAGCTGCAGCAGCTCTGCAGCCTGCAGGAGACACGTCAACACACACCGCCTGATAACACACACCGTGTGTGTCTGTGTGTGTGTGTGTGTAGACAGTTTGTCAGGCAGCTGATTATTCCTGCTTCATGCCTACCTGCCTGCCCATGAGTGGCATTTATTATGTTTGTGTGTGTGTGTCTGTGTGTGTGCGTGCGTGTAGACAGGACACACACACACACACAGACTGTAGCTCTTGTGTGTTGAGTATTTGAGTCTGACGTTATTGGAAGGACAAATTAACGGAGCTCAGATCTGATGTGTTCTCGGCTCTTCGCTCGGCTGCTCTGGACTGCAGTCAGTGTGTGTGTGTTTGTGTGTGTGTGTGTGTGTGTGTGTGTGTGTGTGTGTGGGAGTTGTACAGTCAGTTTGTGCAGATGAGGAATGAACACAGCTCCTTCCAGCTATAGAAACAGGTACAGTCTGTGTTCATGATGCTGGAGCCTGTGAACTGACCTCAGGCCTGTTTTCACTCTAATGTTGAATCTGCGTCTGTTTGTGTCTCTTTGTTGACTTTCTTTGCATTTAGACCCAGAGCTGTTTTAAAGCAGCTGTAATGAAGGAGTAATGGGGCGGAGTCTGAATCTGGATCAGACCTGTTTCTGGGTCCTTCTGAAAAGGTCTTGAGTCCTTTATGTTTTGCGTTGTTGTTCTGCAGATGAAAACCTCAGCGGTGTGTCGACACCTGTGAGGATAACTCTGGCATTTTATTTTCCCGTGTGAATGATTGATAGGGACAGAAATCTTCAGAGTTTGTGCATTATTGATCAACAACAGTGAACCCAGCGATCAATACCAGACTGTTAGTGTGTTTGTGTTATTGTGACTTTCAGAGGTGGAGGAAGCGTTTGTACCGCACACTAACTCACACTAACAGACTGAGGCAGCAGCTCCTGTGTTCTGGAGTCTGGTACTGATGTATAGTGATGTTTCTGGTTAATAAAAAGCTCTCTCTCTGTAGGAGTCCCATCCACCATGTTGTCAAACAGACACAACATCCCTGAGGGGTCGTACAGGTGATAGATCCATAGTAATGTGCAGGTGAAAACAGAACCACGTTCTCAGGTGGATAACTGGTCAGAAAATCACTCGTATCTCTTTGTCTGTCCGGACCACACTCTGTTAGATGATGAGGAGGAATGAAGGATATTCTAGCCTCTTGACTGATTTAAGACCTGTGGCCTCTTGTAAATCAAGTAAATTGGTTTAAAAACAGCAGCGGCTCTGAGTCGTCTGGTTTTTATTTTAATGAAAATATCTGAGCAACGTTTATAGAAAAAAAGACCTGATATAAACAGTAATCTTCTCACCGTGAGCTGAAAATTATTTCCTCCAGACAAGTGAGTGACTCATGTTGTGGTCAATACACACACACCCACACACACACACACACACACAGCAGGAAATGTCACGCTGTGTGTGTGTGTGTGTCTGTGTGTGTGTGTGTGTGTGTGCATCTCAAACACACTGCTACAAAAAAAAATAAATGATAAATAAAAAATGTTGACAACCTTGTAGAGTCAGGTAAAACAGGAGTGTGTGTGTGTGTGTGTCGCTCAGTTGCAGTTTATTGCTGACGTCTGATTATTTTACCTGCTGTTACAGAACGATGCTGCCGTTATTTTATCTTTAATTATTAAAGACAAAACAGATGAAAACAGGAAAATCAGCAGCTTCTGATTCAGGTTTATTCCTGGTGACAAACAGAAACCAAACAGCTGCTCCGACAGAAATTTGATGATGTTCTCCATGTTAATGAACGTTCGTGTGTTAAACAAGACAAACCAGACTTTTGGGGACTTCGTGGTTCAGTAGATTTCTGATTTCTGCCTGAAGGTTCAGATAACAAGAAACTGTAATCTGAGTTCTGTCTTTTAGTCTGAGTTCATCTGAGGTTTAGCTCAGATCCTGTTAGCACTGATTCTGGGTTCAGCCAAGACCTCAAACTGGGTTCAGATCCAGCCTGGGTTTACTCTGTTTATCCTGAGTTTAGTTTGGGGTTAGCTAGCTTTAGTCTGTTTATCTTTAGTTTAGCCTGGTTTGTCCTTGTTAGCCTGGACTTATCCAGGGTTGAAGAGGTTTCATACTGGGTTTATCTTGAATTTAAATAAGTTTAAATGTTCTGAAATCTAAAAAACCCTTGTGATTACTGACCCCTGTGGCCATTAGGTGAACTGCACCCTGTCAGTCTACCAGCCCTCGCTGTGTCCATGCTGGAGGTGATAACATTACTGAGCAAACAGGCAACAGTTAGCCAGGCAGCTGTAACTTAGCAACACTACAGGGATCCAGAGTTGCTTCGTTTGCTTGTCGATTTACCAGCCAGATCAGTCGCGGGAGTTTGGATGAATTAACAAATGTTTTCCTTCGACTTCACTTCGACTGTGCTGGGGGCCAAGATAGTTCACTGCTGGTGCTGTGGCGGTGCAGAAGAGAGACTTTTATTGTGGCGGAGCACGCAGGATTGAACATCCTGAAAACTCCACCTGAGTGCTGTACATAGAAATCAGTCTACGGAGTTATAGAAAGACGGGGAATAAATTTTTATGTCACATTACAATCTTTTCAAACGTTAGCAATAAAATGAAGCAACTATTACATGTAAATTACTTCAAATTGTTCCTTTAAGACACAATGATCCAACACAGTTCAGTCAGGAGAGTCGGGCAGATCCAGATCAGATCCAGGATCCAGGATCAGGATCAGAAAATGTGTTAACTCTGTTTTTCTCAACACGGAGCCGTTTTAGTCCGACCTTCAATTCGATTCGACCTTAAAAGGGACAGAAACAGTTTCAGTGTTTGGATCATGTTTTACGTCCTCACATCAAATTTCGATCCATTTTCAAACCGTTTGGAGAATTTTTCCAGCGGTTGCTGAGAATAGAGACCATCAGCTTCCTCCTGAGCAGTTAAAAACTCTCAGGTGAGGTTTCTCCTTGACAGAAGCGGCAGAGAGACGAACCTCCAGGCTATGAAACATTTGACAGAGCAGCTTTTTCAGCTTTTCTGCAGCTTTGCTCTGGTGTATTTCGGATTCAGCCGGCCTGTCTGGGAGCTGCAGGACGGGCCGACAGGGGAAAATTGGCCACTTCAGCAGTGTGAAAATCACCAGGACCTGCTGTCAGGCCGTTATTTAAGATGATAAGATACAACCAGGCTCAGTTTATCTCCGGCGGTGTGAAGCCTCTCCTGGGCAGCGATGTGAGAGGGAATACCTGAGCTGATCTGCTCGCTGCTGTCATCTAATGTTTCACTGCAGTTTGAGAAACCACTACTTTTACCTTCAAATCCTCGGCTCTTATTTTAGAGCCCTAACAGTCATTTATGGAGCGGGATATTCAGACGGGTTGTTGTTTTTCTGCTGGAGGCTGCAGACTACAGATGTTTCTCTGTGAGAGTCAGTGTACAAACTAGAAACCAAACAGAGAAAAAAGGAAATCCTCCATGACTCAATGTTCAGGGTGAAAGACAGTGGAACTATTTAGGTCACTGTACCAGCAGCACACAGGCTGATGTGACATATAGGCTGCATAAATACAGACAGTATAATACAACCAATGAGTCCTAAAACCAGGAAGTCAGTTAGCATGAAAACCCATCTACTCACCCGTCTGACAGGAAGACACACACACTCCTTCCTGTTCGATAACAGCATTAACTCTCAGAGGACGACGGCAGGAGGGGGAGGTCGTCTGCCTGGAGCTGTTGCCCACGGCAACAACCTCCCAACCTCACACACACACACACACACTCCACCTGCTGAAACACCTGCTCTATGTGTGAGTAGAAATCACATCCAGCATCTGTGGATCCTCGTAGTCCTGTGGGTTGTGGGGTTGGGGGTTCTCCATGGATCTGGTTTGTTCTGGATCATCCCACAGGTCCTGGATCAGATCGGGGATCTGGGCAGTTTGAAGGCCAGGTCTGTCCTCCAGACATTTCAGAGCAGTTTTTGTGGTGCGGTGTGTAGCATCAGGGTTTTCTACAGGTGCAGTGACAGAAAGTTAAGGTTCAGGTTCCTTCAGTGTCGATGGTTCAGGAGCTGGATTCTCCTCAGAGGTCTCCTACTCAGACCAGCTGATTAAAACCAGTAAAATCACTGAATAAAACAGGTTCAGGTCAAAAATCAATGTTTCTCTGTGACGTTTCTTGGACGTGGAGAGCGGCTGTTTGCTCAGCTTGATTCTCTGATTCCTGAAGATCCAGACGTCTGACGACTAAAATCCTTCATCTGGTTTAAGATCAGAGTCAGAACGTTAGAAAAAGTGACGGTGACCTGAAACAGAGTCGACTGAAAATGTTTTAATGTCTGACACACAGCAGAAAACCCTGCTCTGTTGGTGTTTTAACAAGAAGTGTTGGCAGTGGCACAGCAGACCAGATCTACTGTATCTGAAGTTGCAAATAAAACCTTAACAACGCATCATTTTACCCTCCACACACACACACACACACACACACACATGTTGGGATATAAAGCTCGAAATGTGCATTCATCCACATAATCCCACAGACACAGGATCGTATTAAAATATGACGGCAGGAGGGTTAAAGTAGAAACAGATTTAAACTCACATTCTCAGAAACACACACATTGTTTGTGTGTGGAGATGCACACTCTAACATACTGCCAATTCTGAGCTCTTATAAAACCCCTACACACACACACACACACTCACACACTCACAGTGCACTCTGGGAGATAATCTGGTCTGTATGACTCTGGTGTAATCCTGTCGTCTCTGATCCTCTGTTTCAAAAAAATCCAACTGCCAGTCCCTGTGACGTCCACTAGAGGCAGCGTACGACGACTTCTCTTTTTCTTCTTCTGTGGTGTTGCAGTCGTTACAACAGATGGGATGAGGAGAAAATGATGTTTGAGGAGACTAATTTGCTTCTATAACACATCTTCCTTCAAACTAGTGTGAAGAAAACATCAAAAATATATAGCTAGGTGTTTATTTCGCGACAGTTTGTCTTTGTGTGTTTGTAGATTTGTAGCGTTAGCATGCTAACGCAGTCTGATTTATAGAATATTTTATTCCAAAAAAAAAAAAATTACAGAGTGATAAAAAGATATCCAAAATTTCCTCGGAAAAAAACTTTAATATGTCAACAAAAAGAAACAAGAATTTTGAACCTGGTTTTATCCAACGTTCAGATTTCAGGTCGCTTCGTTTCCTCCCTGACCGCCGCTCAGGGTGGATCAATGAGCGACAGATGGAGGAGACGCTTGGCTGGAAATGGATCAAATCGAGGGGGTTTATCAGAGATTTGAAAGCCGCTGCAGCCGAGCTGTTCACAGTTAGTCACTGTTATTATTTACCACAGCGAGTGTTGGTGACAGAGAGAAATAAAACACAGGCTGGGCAGCTGAGAGCAGCGAGAGGAGAAAGCCTGTTTTCTAGCTCTGATCTTCAGTTTTATACAAACACTGACGGGACAGTTTGAGGTTAGATTTATTGGTAAACTGTTTTTATTTGAACTCAAGAATCAGCACATTCAATTTTAAATGAATCTCAGGCTGGTTCTGTAGATCTGCTGTTTGTCCTTGAGTCTGAGTGTTGGTTTTGGTTCTGTGGAGTCAGCAGAGATCTGTTATTCCCTCAGCGTAAATATCATAGAGTTTAGAGCTGCTGTCGTTACTGATTGATTTGTTATTGATTTTTATTAACTGACTGGATGTTTGGTCCATGATATTGATTAGATTTTGATCCGTGACTGATCAGTTTGATGGGAAACAGGACCCAGGTTGAAGGTGATGCGTCTTACCCTTCCACCAATGAGAGCACAGTAATCTCACAGCCTGTTGGCCAATCCCGTGGACTGGCTGGGTGCCTCCCCTGCCCCCACACTTACCCCTCAGACAGTGGTAAGCTGCTGCGTTGGGAATCAGTTGACCTCCAACCTCGAACCCTCGACCCCACGCCGCATTGGGCAGGCTGTTGGAGGGCAGGTGGCCTAGTTAGAGCCTGAATGTTGTGTCGACACACTGCGAGGGTGTTTTTTTAACTCATCTTTGACCTTTGACCTCCAGGCCACGGGGAAAAACACCAATTAAGTTCATGTTGTTTGTTTTCTCTGTGTGTGTGACCTTTGTGACCTCAGACACTCAGAAACTCTCTTCTCTAAAACTCTCTGCTGCTTTTCTTCGCTGTAAACAACCTGTGTGGAAACTTTGTGGGTGAAGGCGTCATGAGTATCAGATGTTTCCTGGTCTAACAGAGGTTCATTACAGACATCATTAGTATGAACATCACCGAGGCTGAACACAGGCTGTCAGGATGTGCAGACTTTTGAAGTTATTGTACCTGTGTGTGATATTTCATAGACGAAGAAGAAGAGTGTTTCCTTACATTTATCTTCAAGACTCAGCTGCAGCCGGACTGGTTGGAGGAGGTGATTCCTGTTCTTTATTCAGTCACAGAGAGGTTTAACTCCAACTTATGGATCACGAGCAGGTTGATGATCAGACCGTGATGTGACCTCAGACCTCCCTGACCTCCTGAAGGATCATTAGACCATCTGAGCTTCACTTACTCTGGATATTTAAAAGCCCATTGGATGGAAAATGGTGAGATGTGAATTACTGATTGATGGTGGGTGAAGGGAGGTCACGGCAGCCGGCGCTGATGATGACTGTGAAACGAAGAGGTGAAAGCACATTGGACGAAATGGGATCAGTGGTTTGTGGAAGCAGAAACCTGCAGAACAATGCTGAGCGCTTCCTTCATGTGAAGTTTAAAAGTGAAGTCTGTAATTTAGAGACCTGGAGGATGCTTTTCTTCTTTGTTCCTGAGCTGAGTGGATGACTCTCCTGTGATTATAACGCTCCTGTTTCTTTGATAAAGATGGTTCTTTGTCTGACAGGCTGACTTTAGAGCAGAAGGCTGTCAGAGCTCTTTTACTTAAAAATAACAGAGAGAGGAAGAGAGAGGGAGGGAGAGGAAACAAGGAGGAAAACAAGACATCAAGACAGTTAGAAGTGATGAAACTGTTCACGTGGACGCAGAGGAGGAAGGATCTAAAAATACCTGAAACGCTCGCTGACATTCACAGTTCTTCTTGAGTCATTTATTATGGTGGTAGTGATGAAGTGATCCACTAATGTCATGAGATTGGAGTCAGTCAGCGGTGATGGTGGTGTTAGCAGCTGAATCAATGAGCTGAAGGAGAGACCAGTTTTGTTTTTGTTCAGTGTTAGAAACAGAGTGAGGAGCTCAGACGTCTGGATGAAATTCAGAGGATCAGTTGAGAGATCAGGATGACTTCCTGTGGATGTCCAAGTGGGAGAAAACCCTGGAGCAGAGTCCAGTTTCAAGCCTGACCCTGACTTCTACAGCCTGGTGATGAATGAAGACAGATTCTGGAGAAAAGGGAGGATGAGCAAGATGAAAAGAAAACAAATAAAGAGATGACCTGAAGGAAGAGGAGGCGCTGAGATAAAGAGACGATGTGAATTACAGTGCGTTCATTAGCAGGCTGGCTTAATGAGACAGAGAGTGATGGAGGGATGGAGACGAGAGGAAGATACATCAGAGTTTAAAGTAATGAAGAAAGAGAAGATTTAATTACTTGAGAGAGAAAAGAGAGACTGAAGTAAACAGGCGGAAAGCACTGAATCAATGAGCTGATTAGAAAATTAAAAAGAGGGATGAAAGATGAGAAGAAGATGGACAAGGAAACACGGAAGTAAAGAAGAAGATGAAGGCAAAACAAAAGTTTACCAGAAAAAGAGAATCCACTCCTCCATTTTCTATTCCAGATAAAAATCCCTCATAATGTTGTCTGAAGTCCAAAAGTCCTGTAAAACCTTCAAACTTCATATTGTTGTAGATCAACAGACTGAAAACAAAACAAAAAACAGAATTGAGTGTGATTTGATTTAAGAGACAGTCCATCCACTGCCCTTTGCCCTGTGTTAGTGACTTTGTGTCCTGGTGTAAGGGGTTTTTCCTTGAACTGAATGTGACCAAAACCACACGATAAACTGATTTTAGTTTTAGTTGATTTTCATCCCCAAACCCAGAGTTACTGAGGGAACTGAGGCTGAGTTGGTGGAGAACTGTATCTAGTTACTGTCTTTGACAGTAGGGTTGTTTGTTCAGTCTTTATTTCTTGAGGAAAGTGAACTCTTCAGTACTTTTATTGAATCTGTTTGTCTGGACGGTACTCACCACCTGCAGAGGGAGTTCTACCTTCAGGTGGAAGATACAGAGTTTCTACACTTTTTGTTCTGAGTACAGGAGGTCGATTTTTCTGCGAATAAACCAACATCCTAAAAAATGTGTCTGCAACCGGCCATGGGCAGCTTCATGTTTTATATTTGCATCATTGCATTTGCAACTCAGGCTCTTTTGTGTTTGGTGATGTTGTGTTGTATTGTTGCTCCTGTGTTCTGACTGATACACTGTCTTTTATGTTCCCTGACTGAAACCAAAGTTCCCCTGGTGGGATAATAAGATCTGATAAACCGATGCAGAAATGTTAATAACAATCATTTTATTTATACAGCACTTTTCAGAGCAGATGTGCAACATATTTCACAAAGAGGGACAAATAAAATCAAACAAGACAACAAATAAAAATAACACATAAAAGTAAAAGTATATTTTGAGAGACGATTTAAAGTTTCATATGGAAGCAGAGGGCTGTGAAATGAGGAGGGAAAGGACCTGAAAACAGGTGAAATCGTTAAATTAAAGGAGGAAAAGATGAAGAGAAATAAAGATAATGGGAAAGTGGAGAAGGAACGAGGAGACGTAGAAGATGTGTGCGAGGTTTATTAGAACAGTAACGAGGCTGCAGTCGACTTTTCATTAACGAAAATGGAGACGAAAATGAAAACGCTCGTCAGCAGCTTCAGAGGACGAGAGTGACAGAGCCTGTCATTAAAGAAAGAATGAGAGGAATCAGACGGAGGAGGAGAGGGTCCGATGAGTTAACGAGGATGGAGCTCGTTAAGTTGCCATGGGGACGGGGCAGGAAATGAGGTGTGTTCAGGGTCAGAGGGACGGACACAGGATGAGACTGATGTGGTTTGATTGATCAGTTATTGATCGGAGAATAGATCATCACTGACCCTCAGTCGTCTCGTTAGCCTGTCATGTTGGATGGAGAAGATATTGATCGTCTCCTCTGATACCAGCTGCTGGTGTATTGATCAGTGTGTGTTTGCAGTGTTGATGGCATTCTGGACAGAGACCTGGTTATATACCTGACCATCAGTGTCCAGGTGTGTGGTCGTCTGTAGGTGAGACGCCCTCAGTTAATCAGTAAGTCTCAGATCTACTTCAAATTGGAGTTTCTCCTCTCCAACAGAAAAACTAACTAATCACTTCTACTTTTACGGTTTATATTCCTTAAACTTCTGTCAATGATTATTAATTTTAAAAGCCGACAATCAACAAGTGGAAGGCTTTTAATGTGAAAATATCTGTGCAGGAAGTGCTGAGATAAAAACCTCTCAAACAGGGTCTGATAAAACACAGCAGCTTCCACCATGTTCACTTTTTAGAAATCAGCAGAGGTAATCAGCAGGCAGAGGGACGAGCTAGCTGCTAGCAGTGGCTTTCCTGCCAATATGGTGTTTCCATTCATTTTCATTTCCACTGTTGCATGCTGGGATTGCGTGATGTTATCCACCGGAGCTCTATTAAATTAAATTTGAGGCATTGTAACTTTTATTCTCATATTTCATATATCTTACTGTATTTTAGCTTATTTTTTATTTCTAATTTTTTAACTATGGTTTAAACGTCTGTTTCTGTTTCACTTTGTCTCAATGCTTTTCAGATTTTATATAACAAGCTCTTTTCTGTGCTGATAAACTGCCATTTTTCACTCTCACAGCACAAATGTAATGAGTGATGGGATATATTGCTTGCTTAGCCACCATCAGTTGTACACTACTTTTCACAATGCATTGTGGGATACTTTGAGTCCACTACGCAGGGTATAATAATGCTCACTGTACATTCGAACAGCACTACAAAAGGACAAGTAGTGGGGGATTTCATAAACTCTGTGCTCTTTCTGTCTGACATGTTTGTGTCCATACATGTCTGTAGATGAGATTATACATCAGCTCCTACATCCCTCACTGCTGCTGCTGCATCTCTGTTTACTAAATATACTTTTTTAATTTTAACATTCCCTGTGTTTGCTAATTATTATTTGTCACTTATCGTGTTCTTGTGAAAGCTCTGGCAGCACAAACTGTGCCGCGCTGCCAATAAAGCTTTTAGGCTGTTTGGATTTTCAGAAATTACATAAAGTCAAGAGAGAGAGAGAGAGACAGAGAGAGAGAGGGGGGAGAGAGTGAAGGAGATGGATGGAGAAGAAGTGAAGTGGATATCAGAGTGGTGATAGATGTGAATCCATGGTGGCAGAAAAAGAGAGACGCTGATGGAGAGAGAGAGAGAGAGAGTCACAGAGGATTAACCTTAGAAAACATGTGGGATTACTTTTGGACAAAAACTGTGTATGTGTGTGTGTGTGGATGATACAGATCTCGTTTCATGTGTCGGCTGTGACCATGACTGAAATGGTAACAGAGAGATATCAATGAAAACCAACCGCAGAGGAATCTGTGATCTCTGATCCCTGGAAACATCAGAGCAGCTCAGAGTCCTTCACTCAGTCCAGGTGTCCGTCAGGCGCTGACGACACCTGTCGTTCTGTTTTACAGCGATGTGACTCTGGTTCTTCAGGTTCGATCTGAGTGATAGTCAGCAGCTAAAACCAGCGTTCATCTCTGACATGCAGCTGACGCAAATATCAACTATTAGAAACAGAGTGATGCCTGTTTGTCTTATAAATGTTCTTTTTCTTCTTGTCAACAAAACCTCAGTAATGATGTGTCTGTCTGTGGCTCTCAGCTCCGACTCCATCAGTTTCTACTAAATCTAGCTAATGTTAGCTAGCTGACCTAGAGTTAGCTGCTGCTTTTACCAGCAGGTTTTAATGTTAGCTAGGTTAGCTGGCTAACGTTTGCACCCGCTGGCATCAAACTTGTTTTTCGTCACAGTGAAAACAGCAGAATGACTCTGAATAGTTTTTGGACTCAGATCTGCAGCATCTGGAAAACAGGAGAAACTCAGAGAAGCTGGAGCAGGAAACAGTTTTCATCGCTCGGGATATCAGAGTTAACAAATGGAAAGTTTTGCTTTAAATAAAGAAAGGTTCAGTATTTTCCTAAACCAGCTGCTGACTGTAGCTTTTATCGATCAAACAGGACGAAATATATGAAGCATTTGTTGGGGACTATTTTCAGTAGCGGATTAATCCATATTTAGTGCTGTAGTGAGTGTTCAGTCAGTTCAGTGGTTCAGTCTGCACCTGGAATTTATTGACAGCATGTAGATTTAAGAAGCTGGGCTCTTGAACCTTTGTTCCAAGGTTTCCATGTTCAGAGTCAGGACGTCAGAGTCGTTTTATTTTCTGTTTGAGACAAACGTCAGTTTCTCTCAGAGCGTCCGTGTTGATCATCCATCATGTGTCTCCTCCTGGTCGCTGCTCTGCATTCTCCCATGATCCTTCACTGTTTGACCCCATCAGAGGAGGTCGTCTCTAATTGGACACCGCTCGTCTTAATGGCTCCCATTAGCTCATTAGGAAAGGTTAGCTCATGCAAAAATTACCCGCTGCCTTGCTAACGAGCGCGACGGCTTCGGCTTCGTTAAGAGGAGGGTTTTATTTAAAGGAGCGCAGAGCAAACAGCACAGAGGAGACGAGTGTGGAGAGAATCACACTTCTTCTTCATGCTCTTTATAAACTGTACTCACCTACTGACGATCCGAAGGAAAGGAGAGGAAACATCTGGGTCTTTAATTTCCCACCAGTCTTCCTCCCCTCCTCTCTGAGAGTTAATCTAATGTGTGTGTTTACACTCTGTCTCGGCTCGGTGGATTTTCTTGAATGAGATCAGTCGGACAGATTCAGGCTTCAGGCCAGAAAACAACAGCTGATTAGATTTCAGTCGATCTGGATTTCTGCCATAAGACCTGAAGCCTCCAGAGACTTGATCTCCAGACCTCAGGCTGAGGGAATCCAATCAGCTTCAGCGTGGAGAGAAACTCATTGAGAAGTTTTGTTTATAGGGTTGCAAAGGGACAGAAAATTTCTGGTAAATCTCCAGAAACTTTCCACTGGAAGTTAAGATTGGAAATTTTAGACATATTCCAAGTTGGACACTTTAAATGAGAAATTTAATCGATTCTTTCATTGAGCAACAACAACAAACAAACAAAAACAAAACAAAATCCCGTTCAAGATGTAAAATCAAAGCATTGTGTGACTTCTGCTGAATTTACATTAAATCTGTTTTTTTTAACCAAGGTTATGGTGCAAGATTTTTTTTTTCAACTTCATTTAAGTTAAGGAATTTTGCAAGATTCCAGTTCATTCTAGTCAATTCACATGAATAGTTTCCAACTTTGACAGTTCCCAGACTTTGCAACACTACTCATGAATGATTTTCCCAGAATCCAGTTTGACATATTTGGCATCCTTGGAAATATTTGGAACTTTTTGAATCTGGAAGTTTGTGAAATTGGCAAAAACAAGTTGTGTTTATGGCCATTTAAAGCTGGTGTATACTGAATTGAAAAGTTCAGGGTTGATCACACCAGGTGCTTTTAAAGTGAAGTGGTTTTTCCCTCCTGCAGATCCAACCCACATTACTCTGGTGGTGTTTTTGGTACATTCTTACTGTTGCTGCAGGCGATCACTTCACTGTCAGTGAATCACTCGTGTTCTGGTGTTAGCGACAGCAATCAGTAGCAGCTACGTCCTGGGTTTTTATCCAAAACACCAAACGCTGAAAACTGTCGAGTATCAGAGGCAGGGGGTCGTACTCTCGGCCGTATTCTGTCACAAAGTTCCTGATTTAAGAGTCATTGAACAGTGATTGGACAGCATTTAACATTTGAGGAGCTGGGCTTGTTGGATGAAATGTTTTGGTTTATTTTCCTCAGAGGAGGTGAAAATAATTTAGGACTGTCACACAGTTTCAAACAGCTGCATCAAAAACACATTTTAATCGGTTAGAAAAATGCTCATGTGTTTACTGAAGATGAAATAACTGCAGGTGAATGACAGCTGCCATCTCCAGAGAGGAAAAGTGAGGTGAATTACACAATCAAACTGAAACTGGCATAAAACTGCTCTGAAAACAGGAAACACAGCAGGTGGATGAAATGGAAGACGATCAGGTGGATAAGTTGCTCAACTCAAACTCTTTTAAACTCTTAAAGGCTCACAGCTCACATTACACGTTAGGATAAAAGTTCACAGTGCTGCTGCTGCTTTCATTAAAACACGATGGCTGATTGTTGTCCACCCACATGGACGTGTCTTCTGTCCCTCGCTGTTCGAGTTCCTGAGCTGCCGTTTGAGGTCAGAAATCTGAATCAGACTGTCGTCATGTTGAAACTCTGTTTTCTGCTCATGTTGTTGCAGGACGTCTGAGGGGGTCCACCCCCGCCTCCTGACTTCCTCTTCACTTCTCGGACCACGGTGAGAACTTCCTGGACTGTCACTGCTGTCACCTGATTGGCTGGAGGCTTCACCTGTCCGTCACAGCAGATTTTCAGACTGTAAGTAAAAGAGTTTAGATGTTGGGAATTGATTTTTCCAAACAAAACAACTAAATACCCAGCCAGCACCAGCATTCTATGTGTCTGACATCATGATGAGAGGATTCCTACAGAGACAGAGTTTAACCAGAAACACCTCTATATATCACTACCAGACTCCATTGACAAAAACAGGGATTTTACCAGTATTCCAGCAGCTCATGTGTTGTGTGGTCAGTGGACTCTGGTAGAGATATATGGTGATGGTTTGGTCTGTTCTGGGTCTTTCCTGACTGACTGCAGTCTGTTGACATTAATGGAATCCATCAGTGGCTGTGAGCAGGAGCAGGAACATCATGTTGTTGTTGTTGTTGTCGTCTCATCACTTGTGTTGGCGTCAGTCTGCTGAACAGTATGGAGCGGTTCAATCTGTGTGTGTCACAAAGACAAAGACACAAAACACACCAGTAACGACAGCTGCTGCTGAATGAACGACTGAAACTCCCAGCTGCAGTGAAGGCATCACAGCGCCTCTCTCAGTCTAATTGAACATTATGATCAGAAACAATGAAAAGGAAATAACCAGCTTTCAAATAACCATCTGTTCCATTGTGTGTGTGTGTGTGTGTGTGTGTGTGTGTGTGTGTGTGTGTGTGTGTTATCAGATCATTTCTCCCTCTCTATTATTCTGTGATGGTCAGTTGTTGAAACAGCTTCCTCTGGTCTTCATAGCAGTTGACGCTTCACTACATTTCCCAGAATGCCTTCAGACAGTTTTTTCACGTGTCAGAGTTTTAATCAGAAATGTTGAAGCTGCATCGTCATCAGATTTATTTTCCTGACGCTGCTCAGGAGGAAGAAAACCAGATCCAGGTCTCTGTTCCTGGATCTGCTGGTTCTTCAGGAACTAACTCAGACCGGTCCTCACAAAGATAGAAGCACACACACACACACACACACACACATACACATGGAGTGCAGCGTCACCAATCAGCCAGGTGTAGCTGTTGCCGTGGTAACCAGATGATGGGGTGTCACTGAGCTGAGAAAGTGACCTTTGAGGATGAAGGAAGATGAGAAGGAAAGGAAAGAGGAGAGAGGAAAGAAAAAAAGAAATAAAAATAAGGAGGGAAGAGAGAAAGAAAGAGAGAGAGAGAGCAGCTGTGAAAGGACTGAAAGAAGAGAGGAGGAGTGATACTTCTTTTCTTCTCTCCCTCTCTGATGGATGGTCTGTCCATCCCTCCATCTTCATCCTTTATTTATCCATCCCTCGCTCGGTTACACCTTCACTCCTCCTCTGTTCTTTCTACCTTTTTATTTTCTCTCAATCACTGCACATCTCTCTTCAGTATCCTCCTCCTCTTCTCTTTCTTTCTCTTTTTTCTCTCTCTGCTTTTCTCCTTTCTTCAGCTCCATCTGCTTCTTTTCTTTCTTTCTTTCCATTAAAAGTTACTCAGCCGTCATTTTATTTCCTCTCTCTGTCGTTTACACAGTCGTCTGTTCATCGTTTGTGTTTCCCGTCCATCCATTTGTTCTCACTCGTTTCCTGCTGAGAGTCGTCGTGTTTTTTTTCTGGATAAAATGTGCATCTGCATAAATTCAGCTTCCTCCTTTTATCTTAAAGACTTTTGTTGTGAAAAACAGAGGAAGCAGATTCGTATTGAAGCTCTTCATCATCCTGTTCACTGTCTCGTTTTCAGTCGCTCAGTCTCTCTCTCTGCTCTAAAGTCTTTTTTAAAATTTGTCCTTCAGTACGACACACACACACACACACACACACACACACACACACACTCAGTGGGAGAAGCTGGTGGATTGCCTGTCAGGATGAAAACTGATTCTACTTTCTCAGTCTGGCACTCAGGGCGCCCATTCAAGGCCGACACACACACACACACACACACACTTTTATACCCCACACACACTTAAAGACACACACACACTCTGGTGGCACAGTTTCCTGTTCAGACACCGAAGCAGACACACACACAGGTGTAGACTAAAGTGCACCTGGACCTTCTTTTATACAACACTCATGCATACAATATCAGTTTCAACCAACCAGACTCCATTAACAAAAACTGGGATTGTTACTGAGTCTCACAGTAACAGACACACTAACAGATGGAGGCAGTGGTATTCCAGCAGCTCCCAGTAAAATCCCTGTTTTTGTCAATGGAGTCTGGTAGTGATATATAGAGATCACACTGCAGCAGCTGTTCTGTTCCTGATATGCACTGATTCCAAAGATTATTGTTCCTATCAATCATTTACACCCCAAAAAACATGGAGAATAAGGCCCAGTTAAAGGTTGATGATCCTTTTAGTTTAACCAGAAACATATAAAAACATACACTGTGTATATATCAACCATGTTTAGGTTGGAGGACATATTGAAAATGTAGATGTGAAGAATGGAGCAGAGGTTTGATTTTGGTGATTGATTGATGACTGGTTTAGAAGTGTTTGGTCTAACTCGTAGTTTATGGATATTATCCATGGTTCAGTTATGCATCGCTCAGACTCTAGTAAAAGCTCCTCCTGTCTTCAGCCTTTAGTTTGTGTTTAGCTTGTTGCATGTTTCTGCACCTACAAGCTTTGTGTGGTCAGAACGTCATGTAGACGTCACTCAGCTGAAATCCTGAAGACTAAAGACGACCACCTCCCTCCGTCCTCCACCTTCCTCTCTGGAAGCTGTAAATGACCAAATCGGTGGATTCGCCTTCCCTCTGCCGACCTTAATCTCATTACCAATTATCAGCGCTCATAATAAACACCTTTACCGCCGCCACAGTGACCTCTCTGACACCAATCCAATTAAAACCTCAAAGTCGTTCCGACGTTCTCCCAATAACGGTTAATCCTGCAGCTCCGGGGCTGGAGAGGTGATCCACCGGCCGACACAGGCAGTGATTTGTGGTTTGAATTATCTGGCACGCAAACAGGAAGCTGATTTCTATCAATTATCTAAATTAAAG
The DNA here is from genome assembly GCF_001640805.2 of Lates calcarifer. Lineage (NCBI taxonomy): Eukaryota > Metazoa > Chordata > Actinopteri > Centropomidae > Lates > Lates calcarifer. The sequence goes on along the minus strand of NC_066835.1, from coordinate 22,704,247 downwards.
CAGCAGCAATATTTCAAATGAGGAGGATGTGGCTTGTTACATAAATTAGTGTTCAGACTTCAATGGGACAGAAAGAGCAGAGGCAGATTAATAGATGGAGAGGAGCACAGGGAGATACTGAGGCAGGGTTTTCAAGGCCAATATCAATACTGATTGGACCAGAGAGTCACATACAAACCTGTCTGTAGTCAGACCACATGCTTAAAGATACAGTTTTGATCTGATGGTTCAGACAAACTGAACTTCTGAGACAAACTGTGGACCCAGGTGACTGTTTCTACCCAACAACTAGTTGATGATTAACCTTAGACTGATGGTATTTTGCATATATCTTCATTATTTTAACAACAAAAAGGTCGACTCATGTTACTGCCCTGATCTTTTTTAATCTGAACATTTATTGAAGTTAATTGAGGAAAGAGGTTGTGAAGCTCTTGCTCTGTTGTCAACAACACTTTGCACCAGGGATGGGCGAAATTAATTGGGATTTAATCGATTCATTCGTGTCAGTGAGGTTGTGCAGTCTTGAAGCAACATAATGTGTTGGATCATTTTCAGCTGAGAAAGAACGAAGCTCATGGTGAACATTATGATGCTGGTCATAACTTTTTTGTCTTGGAGCCTCAGTGGTGTGGTGTTTATCTGTGAAGATGATCTGATGAACTAAACCTGAAGGATCAGAAACTTTAGCTGCTCACAGTTTATTTTCTGGAATAATCCAAAACACAATGAAAAAATCCCATTGGCTTTTTGTGGAGGAACCAGGCTGCTGCTGACTTCAGGGCTGGACTACAGAAACACATCATCACTGCAGGAGTATTGACAGTGTGAATACAAACACAAAGAAGCCTCTGAAGGCCCCTCAGTGATCAGTTCTTCTCAGTGTCCTGAGAACTGATCGGTCCGAACACACCGACTGTCGCTCCGTCAGACGATGTTAAAACGTTGGAAGATGCCACATTTTAAATGATGAAATGGTGGGAAATCTAAATGAACCATGGCTGTAGAACAGTTAGAATACCACAAAGACCAGAGTCTAATCAATATAGGACATGTTCTTACATGTTATGTAACATGTAATGGCAGCAGCAGTCTGCTAAAGTCCTGGAGGCAGAGCTGTGGGCAGTACAGGGTTAAACACGTTCAGGTTAATGTCTTAACTCTGTCTGAAAGCAGTGTAATATTGATTAATCCTGCACTAAATGTATAATCAATCAAACTCCATCAGATGGGAGGACGGCAGCGGCTGAGGTGGATCAGATTTATGATCAAATCTGAATATCAGCCTTTTATATAAATCAGTTAATCTCCGCAGGGACCGGGAGGAAAAGTGAACTTCTGTTTGAGCTCCCCGGTGTGACGGATTAGTCCCGCCGTATAAATGACAGATTGTCCCCGTCGGCAGGAAGATCATGTTCAGGCGGCAGAAAACACGCAACGACAAGGAGGAGAACAAGATGTTTCAATTATCTAAATGAGCCCGGGCCGACTGACGGGGATCGCATCGAACGCCTCGATTTGTTCAGTCTCAGAGTCGCATTCAGTTTATCTGCTCAGACACAAAATTCAGATTCTTTTGATTCTTTTTCTGAACATAAAACAAGGAAAAGAGAGAAGAGAGGAAATGTAAAGTATGTGGGTGAGGCGAAGGAAAACCCAGAGGGACTTCGGAAAACAACCCCTGAGATGATAAACAACGAAACAGGAAGACAAAGGAGGGTTTGGATCTGACAGGTGCAGGTGAATTGGGTGAAATGAGAAACCAGGCGGCTTCAAAGATCAACAAGGAAAAAACCAAAATAGCAAGAAGAGAGAAGATAGGAGGAGGAAACTGCCTGTGAAACGGCTCATTGGAGTTAAGAGTGCAGTGTTTTTTCACGATTAAAATGTGGAAAAGTTTTAATTTTTCCTTCTGCAGCTTCATCTTGAGAAAACAGCAGAGCAACAAACAAGAAACATCAGTGATTTTATGTCCAGGTTCAGGTCAATAAAGCAGCTTTAACCCTGAAATCAAATGAAATCCATCTGTGTTAGTGGGCGTCGCTCAGTCCTCCTGCAGCCTCAACAGAGTCAATTAGTTCCTCCTCGTCCTTTTAAGAGCTCTTATTAGGAGATATCGACGTTTGTTTGAAGGGATGAACAGGATTCAGCCTGAGGTGACACAGCAGCTGATTTAATGAGAGAGAGGAGGCTGAGGCTCAAGTGGCCAATAAAGTCGGATTAAATTCAGGTTTAAACCATGAAATCAGTTCTGATTCCTGATCCTGTCGACTTTCCTTTTTTAAATTTTGGTCAGTTTTACCCTCAAAGTGTTTCCTTTCTGTGCTCCAGTTGATCCTAATTTATTTTACAAAAAGCTGCTGTCCTCACTCCGCATTAAACTACAGAACAATTTGACTAAAACATCAGCACGTGACTCTTTCATTAACACCTGGGTCGTTCCATGTCAAATCATCTTACGTTATGTTAATAAAGTCAGTGTATCTGACAACTATTGTGCGAAACATTCAGCTTGTATCTTTCTATGTTTCTGACGTATGGAGGCTTTTCAAAATCCTACTTTCAGCAAACAATGACTTGGCAAATATGCAGCTGTAGTCCAACCACTCAGAGGAGAAAGACATCTGATAGTGTAGAGAGAGAATAACCTGTTAACCAACCCTGGTGTCTGGAGTCAACGTCCAGACAAATGTGGTTCATGCTTCTTCTGTCTGTTGTCAGGCCTGCTGCACCTGAACGTTACATCCCTGATTTCAGGAGAGTGTGTCAGATCTCACCTGATCTCACCAGGTGTATGTACCTGCAGATGTGTGTGTGTGTGTGTGTGTTCAGACGTTCAGATGTAGATTAGTTTTGGGAAATGGGACATGTCTTCAGACAAAATGTCTCGAACACAAGACCTAAATAAAGTCACCTTTTCTCCAAGGTGAACTGTGCACATGTGTGTTGCTGTGTGTGTGTGTGTGTGTGTGTGTGTCAGTGTGTGTGTGTCAGTGTGTGTGTGTGTGTGTGTGTGTGTGTGTCCATTAGACCAGGCAGTTTGTCTCAGCCTTGTCTCTCTGAATGAGAATTGACATCAGGGCTGCTTTGGCTCCGAGGAGCAAATTAATGATTTAAAGGAATAAAACACACACACACACACACACACACACACACACAGAGGAGGCATATTGAAAGCTGCAGCTCGTCTCAGGGAGGTTATTCATTTTTTCAGATTTTCATTATTTGGTGGCAAAGACAAATCCTCCAGGTTTGACTAAGTCTGTGAATTATTAATATCATGTCTGTCTGTCTCCACACACACACACACACACACACACACACACACAGACTTTATAGACGTTAATAGGAAGCTAATGAGAGGAAATGTAGTTAATTCTGTGGAGTTCAGAGTCTCTCTCTTCTTCACCAGTTAAAACACTGAACGTCATGAACATGAAACTGATTCATGAGCCATTTATTTATTATAATGTTCTAACAGAGCTCAGCAGTAAAAATTAATTCCTGCATCAGTTCATTGTCAGTTGTGTAGTTGTACATTAAGAGAGTGTTTAATTCAGTAACGGTTACATGTGTTCAGAAGTCAGTTTTACCTTGTAGTCTGGAGACTCCTGCTGCGTTTGTGCTTTGTAATTCTCTCAGAAGAAAACCTGTTCCTCCCTAATAGAGTCCTGCAGGGATGATGTGGTTCTGTAGTCCAGTCCTGAAGTTTTGGATTATTCCAGAAAATAAACTGTGACCAACTAAAGATTCTGATCCTTCCAGGTTTAGTTCATCAGTCCTTAGCTTTTGGTTTTTGGTCTTTGGTCTTTAGTCCTCAGTCCTTAAGGCCTTTCTTCTTAGAAAGTTAGTGAGAGTTTGAAAGAGCGTGAGTAGAAACACAACGAGGCTGTAAAGGTGGACTGGTGAGTAGATGGGTTTTCATGTTAACGTCCCCGACAACCTCTGTAGTCTCATTTAGACACTCGTTAGCAACCGCCTTTTTTAAGACATGTAAAAGCTTCAAACATCAGGAGTGGGGGATTTACTGACCCATTTTATGTCGGAGAATAAAACCTGAAAATGTCTTGAGCTTGTGTTAAAACCACAGACCTTATTTCAGACATTTAACCAGAAACACACTGATAACAGGAAGAGCTAACATGCTAACATGCTAACCGACTTCCTGGTTTCAGGATCAGTCCTGCAGCTCTGTATAACACACAGGAGCTAAAAAGCTGACGAGCTGTTTCCCTGATGAACCTCTCCACATTAAATCTGTGTTGACAGTGAACACATGACCACAACAGCACTCTGCAAACAGCCAATCAAATTGCAGCGTGGGAGCAGCGACAGGTGTGTTAGCCTGAAGCTCTTAGCACCCGAGTACCTCCTCGTCTAATCACACCTCTGTAATGGAGGAGAGGAGAGTGTTAACATGAAGTCTGACTGCTGTTTGTAATGATGAAGAAAAAGAGGAGGAGGAAGGCAGAGGAAGACAGTGATGATGTTTTCAGATCAAGGTGGATAAGGCAAGAAGAAAGGACGATGAAAGAGAAGAGAGAAAAGAAGAAGACAAGAGGAGGCTTAAGAGAGTGACGACTCCTTTCTTCTTCTTTTTTAGTTCATTTCTAGACCATAGAAGAAGGGGGGTGGGCAGAGCTCATCACCTCTGGGACCACCTCTCTCCTTTTCATTTGTCACTTCATATGACAGAACGAGGCAGGAGAGGTGAGGAGAGACGACAGGGAGGAGGTGATGAAAGAGGACATGAGAGGAGAGCGTGTCACCTTCATGCCTCCTTCTTTTCTGCTTTGTCACCGTACGACAGAACAGGAGGAGGAGGAGGAGAGGGAACAGATAGGAGGAGGAGATAAAGGAGCAGAGGAGGAGGAGGAGGAGGAATCTCTATTCTCTGCTGGTTCTCCAGATCTGCCTGTCACATTGTTTTTCCCCTCAACCTCCGAAATCGTTATTCCACACCCGTTAGCTTCAGAGCTGCACAGAGGAGCAGCGATAAGGCCTCAGAGCGCCTGAAACCTCCTCTCTGATGGTCTGACTCTCCCGCACTGAGAACCCGTCCATTATGATCATGAAATACAGTGATTGGCCGGGTGTGCTCAGGTGTAAAGGTGTATAAACGTAGCCGAATTAGCTGTTAGCAGCTCCTGTTGTCAGTATATCCATGGATGTTCAGACAACTCTCACTGTTTTACTGTGATACTGAAGAAAAGTTAAAAACAGGCGGATTCTGAATGAAGTTCTGCAGCTATAAGGAACGTCTTTTTCTTTGTGATTTCAACGTGTTTATGGATATTTATTCATGATGGGAACCAGTGATGACGACACCTTCAAAAAGTGTGAATCACACTGAGTCTGACAGCATGTGCATCATGCCTGTGTTGAGATTTGACTCCTTTATGACGGAGAATTTGGAGGATGATGTTTGACGCTAATTGTGGCAGTTGGACGCTAAAGGTTTTATGTGGCGCTAACCGCTAGGCTACATGCTAATCCCTCATAATTTATAGCTGCAGCCAGAGAGGACACACACACACACAGACACACACACAACCTTGCATGTGTGTTATTAATCTTTTTGTATTGATCTTTTTCTCTCTGTTTCCTCGCAGCCGACGCCCACCATGACCTGCTGACATCATCACCCCCGCTCCCCCTTTGCAGTCCCCCCCTCCCATCCTCTCTCTCCATAAACAAAAATGGCCCCGACTGATTGGCTGTCACCGTGGCGACCGCCGCCACTGATGCTAATGCTGCTGCTGCTCGTCCTCTCTTTCTGTTTCCTGTCTGAGTCGGCCTCGACCACGCCCTTCCCTAAAGACCTGGAGCCAATCAACACGGTCGACTCGGAGCGTGAGTACATCGATCTGATTGGATGATGACGACGACATATTTAAAGCTGCATAAACTGATGACATGCTTGTGTCAAAGACTGAGCCATGCACGGCCAGTACAGTGAAACTGCAAATTCCTCATTAAATCAGTCAAGGTTTATTTAATTGCTCTCATGTTACTTGGATAACTGTGGCAATTCTGGAGCGAATACATGCCAACGAGCACAGGGGATATGTGCATCTATCAGACCTAAAGCTCATGATATCCTCAAGTCGATCGCTGGCCCTTGTGGCCACCACAGGAATCAGAGTGACTCAGGGAGGTAGTGATGAAAAATAACAATACAGGACTCTTTCCAGGCCTTGTAACTGGAATGAGTACACTTTAACTCCAGCTCCAGTAGCAATATCTTAAAGTTGCTCCAGTTGAAAGGTCGAAAGAAAGATGATACTGACTAATCAGATACTGACATAGTTCCAACTTTAAATGATGCCAACTAGCAATGGTCACCTGAGGGAAGTTGAACAAACTGAAAGTGAAACAGTTGCCTCTTTATTCGTTCATCCAAACCTTAGAACAAATAGATGAAATAATATCCATGAAAACGTCTCATCAACATGGTTTTTATATCTGAAAATGTTCTGTGTTTTCACACATCGACTGTGTTGTCTCCATCTGCAGAGTCGTACCAGTATCCAGGGTTTCAGGGTTTGCTTCAGGACAACGACACGCTGCGTCTAGGCCTGGACTTTCAGAGGATGTTACGCATCAACCACATGTTGTACATCGCTGCCAGGTCAGACAGAAGTCTTTATTAATCGTCTAAATTGGAGGAAATGTTTTTGACAATCATCAGAGAAATGTTGCACGAAAACCAAATTAATTTTTCACTAGCTGAAGAGTCCAAACTCGTAAAACTGAGGACAGAGAACAAGAACACAAAGGACACGCACACGTGTTTAATGCTGCTGTGTCACAAACAACCTCACAAAAATGGATATTAGCTGATGAGCGTGAGGAGCTGTTAAAGCTGCAGACGTGTGAATGTGTCAGGCTCTGACTATGTGTTTTAAACCCCTCAGAGATCACGTGTTTGCAGTGAACCTGACGACAGCTTCAGAGGAGTTCGTACCTCAGCTGGTGAGTTCACTTCTATGATAAACAGGTTATTTTTGGTGTTTGTTCCCTCTGGAAAACACAAACACATCTGCGTGGAGCTGTTGGGATGTCAGTATCAGCAGCACAAAAAGACGTCAGTCTGGAAGAGATTGACAGGTCCCAGCCTCAGAGCTGCTCTCTGCTGACCTCTGACCTCTGACCTCTGTGTGCAGCAGCTGCATGAAAACAGATTTTTATTACAGGAATCACCAGAAGGAACAACACTGTAATCAACACACTGACATCTGATGAGTTTAACACTTTTTGTTTGAGATATTGAGGCGTTACACAGCTCAACATCTCAACTCACCTACTCTCATCATAGGAAGAAGTGATAGAACAAATAAACTAAACAAAAATAAACTAAATAATTCAAGAGTAACTGACAGGATTTTCCATGAGCACTGGCTGGATGACCAGACATTAAAACATGTTCAGTTGACTACTTTCTCTCTGTTTCAAGTCACTACGTCTGAGAAACAAACCTGTCTTTTAAAATGTTATCAGACAGAATCCATCAAAATAAGCATTTCTGTAGTCCAGCCCTGAAGTTATTTCAGAAAATAAACTGTGACCAACTAAAGTTTCTGATCCTTCCAGGTTTAGTTCATCAGTCCTTAGCCTTTAGTCTTCAGTCTTTAGTCCTCAGTCCTTAAGGCCTTTCTTCTTAGAAAGTTAGTGAGAGTTTGAAAGAGCGTGAGTAGAAACACAACGAGGCTGTAAAGGTGGACTGGTGAGTAGATGGGTTTTCATGTTAACGTCCCCGACAACCTCTGTAGTCTCATTTAGACACTCGTTAGCAACCGCCTTTTTTAAGACACGTAAAAGCTTCAAACATCAGGAGTGGGGGATTTACTGACCCATTTTATGTCCGAGAATAAAACCTGAAAATGTCTTGAGCTTGTGTTAAAACCACAGACCTTATTTCAGACATTTAACCAGAAACACACTGACTCTGGGACGAGGGAACAGGAAGAGCTAACATGCTAATATGCTAACTGACTTCCTGGTTTAAGGAATAATTCCTGTAGCTCCCTGTTTAATTCTATGCAGTTGTGACTTAAATACAACAGACCACACCTGACATTACAGGTGTGGTCAGAAGTGAAAGAAAACTTGAGTTGCTCTTTAATAATTTGGTCGACTACATCACGTAGACTCCTCGGTGCTGTAGATCCACTCTGTGATTTATTCTTGCATAAGAATCTTTTTCCCTCAAAGCGCCCAGAGCAGCATCAGACCTGACGACTGACAGCAAAATATCCTTTTTTTACTTTTCTGCACAGTCGACGCAGTAAATATCAGACCGACAGAACAAAACTGCAGCAGCTGGTAACGTCTGAGGCAGCACAAAGGACACGCTTCCTTTGATCCGCACACATCCTCCTCCTCATCAAAGAGAAAAGGTTACAGGGTGGCTCCTGACAGTAATGGGCCTCCTTCTCTCAGCCTGAAATCACCTTCATTATAATCCACCGCGGAGGCTTTTCACATAATTCTCCAGAACAGATATTTTTCTCCATGTCGGAGGGAACAAAAGCTGCTGCTGTTGTGTTCAGGTTCATGTAGGATGGATGGTGGAAATAGACCTGTGTTCATTTTGGTCGTGTGAGGGTTAAAAATACTGTGCAGTGACACTACAACAGCATCTGTTAAATCTGGGTTTAATTACCTGAAAAAACAACAGTGTTTTGTTGATGTGAGGCGGCCATGTTTGTAGGACAATCCAAGTTTCCTGGTCATAATGTAGAGTCCAAGTTGGGAAAGATTCAACCGCAGTCTGAATCCACAGAGACTCACTTTTTCTGTTTGGGTTCACCTGTAACGAGCTGTGAAACATATTCATCGTCTGTGTTATTTACAGTGTCGCTGGTACATGTGGTGTTTTGTTTACCTGCTGCATGGAGTCATAATCTCAGGTCAGCAAAAACCTCAGGCTTTAAAGCAGCAGTGTGAAGGATTTAGTGACATCTAGTGGTGAGAACGCAGATTACAGCCAACTGAATACTAAGACCACTGGAGGTAAACCAGATTAACAGCTGCTGTTTAGCTCATCTCATGATTCTCACACGTCCTCTCTCATTTAAATCTTATAACAAAGCCTGAAAAAGCCGAGCTGCTTTTTTAAGGCGCCCACAGATCTTAGTTAAAATGGGAGAGTTTCACAGTCTAGGAACGACCAGGGCGCAGAAGGAGAAGAAGTAGAAGTAGAAAGCCTTTACTGTCACTGTTACTCCTGTACGCTGCCACAAAGTAAAAAAAAGACTTAAAGGAAAATAAAAGAAAATAATCTCACAAACATTATCCAGAAACCCAGAGTCCAGTTTAGATAAATAATAAAATAATAAAATATACAGAATAATTTGAAGGTGTCTTGAAAAGAAACTTGTGGGAAAATTAAGAATGATGAGAATGATGAATGATGTTCGACAGGTGATCACAGGGTCTCTGAGCTGGATTCTGTGTTTGTTGTGGAGCAAGTGAAGAGTGATTTAGGATCAGGGTCAGAGATGTTTTGGACTTGGTCGAAGGTGTTGCAGCAGAATCCAAGGATGATTTGTGAAGACAGATGAAAAGATAACTCTGCTGCTTTTAGACTGGAAGGAGCTGCAGCCTGCCTCAGGCTGTGGTTAAAGTTTTATCACCTGGTGTTTTTATGACTCATGTTTTCTGCTGGTTGTGTGATTAGAGCAGTTTCCTGAAGAACAACCAGATGAGCTGGTTAAATAGAGTTTAATTACATGCAGTCAGATCTGACTCCTGCTCCTCCTCACCTGCTGTTTGTGTTTATTTCTCATCGACTCCTCAGCTCAGAGGAAATGACACCTGTCACACCTGCTCACACTCACTCCTTGCTCCTCTTCTTCCTCCTGTGTTTCAGAAGCTGACGTGGAAATCCAAAGACGTCAGCAAGTGCACGGTCAGAGGGAAGAACAGCGTGAGTTCTTATATTCTCCTCTGGTTGTAACAGCTAAAACCGTCTGATAGTTTAAAATCAGTGTTTCAGCAGCTGTTTGAGAGACATTTCATCCTGACAGGTTTGATAAACGAGCGGCGTTGACACTCTTTTGTTTAGAGTTCACCGACACCACAGATAAAATTAGACAGACTCTTGCAGCTTCAGAGAAACGTTTTCATCCCTGCAAGGAGGAGATTTTATCACATCCGTTAGGTGATTAATGAGGCCGTCACATTTCTTTTAAACGTCTCGCTGTGTGTGTGTGTTTGTGTTTCAGGACGAGTGTTACAACTATGTTAAAGTCCTGGTGCCCAGAAACGACGAGACACTGTTCGCCTGTGGACCAACGCTTTCAACCCCACCTGCCGAAACTACAGGGTACACACACACACACACACACACACACACACACACACACACACCTGTCCTCTCCTGTGTTGTCCAGGTAAGGAAAAGACAAACAGCTAAGAGCGGCCACCATCAGCTTTTTATGTTTCTACTCGTTAATTAAAACTTCTTTTCCAACTGATCTCCAACATTCAGGCAGCGACGCTGGAAATAACTTAATGCTGAAGATGAAGAGCAACTTAACTCACATAAAGTTTCTTTACATTTTCAGAAAATGCACTGAAATCACACAATTGAGTCTAAACAACAGTCATGTATCTAACATAGGTAGAAACAGCAGAGACAGCAACAATTACAACAACAAGAATTATAAAAGAAAAATGTAAAGTAAGGAATATAAATCTGAAAATATAAAAACCAAGAAAATCTTTAAAATTCATACAGGAAAAGAATTTAAATTGCAGTTAAGTGCAAAGTTGCAGGAAGAACATTTTGTGAGGATCTGTACAATATTTACAGTGAGCTCACTGATGTGTAACCGGCTTTAAATGATGAATAAATACAGATAAGTGCAATATTTACATCTAAGAACAGATGTGCAAAACTGAAACTGAAGTATGTTGAAAATATGTCAAATATATGTACAGTATTCCAACATAAAAGCAGATGTGTAACTGGTAGTGAATACAGTGCCAGTATATTCTGAAAACTGAAGGTATGCACAACTTCACCCTGAGTTTCAAGAGCTCGAAATCAACATCACTGATTTTAGTCTGGAGGTCACAGAGCGTCCCTTTTCATCAGCTGGTAACACAATGAAACACAGTGAGAAGATTCAGTCCGGAGCAGCCGAGGATCAGGACAGGACACTTCCTGAGACTCTGTGTTCTCATACAGGGACGAAACACTGGGTTTTGCTGCAGCTTATACTTCATTTCACTAAACTCAGACCTGCTGTCTTCGTGGACAAAAGACAAAACGGTGTTAACACATTCTACAGCTGAGTTCAGAGGAACAAGACCTGATGAAACTGAGACAGACAGAGTGAGAGTTAGATGTGTCACTGAAATAATCAGTTTATACGCTGATGACTTTATTCTGTTCAACAGTAAAATTAACCCATTGTCTCAGTGCGAAGAAAACTACTTCCTGTTCAGGGACCTGGTTTAGTTTTTGTACTGACCCCAAACAGCAGTAGAATGAAACCTGCAGACAGAATCAGTTCTCGGGACGTTAACATAAACTTAGTTTAAACTTTACCAGAGCTCAGAGAAGTGAGTTCAGGACTGTCAGACCAGAGTCCAGGTTCACATCCAGAGTCCGGTCTGTCAGTTTAGACAACTAAAGCTCAGGTTCAGGGAAAGATGGTGGTTTAGTGTTGAGTTTCTGTTATCTCAGAGGTTCGATTCAGAAACACCTGCAGTCTCTCTTTTCCCTCCTTAACTTCATATCTGTCTCTAACTGGATGAACATGATGAAGCAGAACAACAATCTGCAAAATAAAACTTAGTATAGGGTCTTTCAGAGAGCTGGTGTTATGGGTCAGTTTTTAGTTAAACAGTTTTAAAACAGAAGCTTTGTAAAGATTGATAATAACATGAAGTATCTGCAGTTTAAATATAACCTTTAGCATCAGTGTTTCAGGATGTGTGTGTGTGTTTCCTCTCAGCTGTTGAATCATCACTAACGTCGGGTTAATGAGCACAGAGAACCAGGCGACTTTTATTCTGACGGCGTTCCCCCGCTCCATCTCTCTTCCTAATTGAAAGCGTCAGGCAGCTCGAGACGCTGCGTTGACACCGAACGCAACGCCACAACAAAAGACACAATCTCAGGCGTCGATCCACAGTTCCTGCCGTGGAGCTGGTTTGATTGGCAGGCTCTGACCCCGTTTAGCTGAAGCTTCGTGCACTTTGAAAGCTCCAGCGGCAGGAGGGAAAAAAAAAAAGAACAACAACATTTACCTGAAGACGAGGAGCTCTCCTTTCTGTTTCTGAAGAGTTTGGAGCTAAAACCAGATCCACAGCTCTCAGGAAAAACACTGACGTCTGCTCTCACTTCATGACTGATGACACGAGATAAAATCAGTTTAGAGAACAGGAAGTCATTTGAAGGCTTTTTAAAGCTGTTTCACAAACAGCAGAGATATTTTATAATGAGATTAAACAGGTGGACTCAGGTGTTTCTTAGTCAAAGGAAATTCACTTCAACAAGAATCTGAAAGTTCAGTCTTGACTCTTGGTAAATGTTTGAAAGCTCCAGAAAATGTACTTTGTGTTTAGATGTATATGTTGCTTGTGACGGAGCTGTGAGCTTTAGTTGTCAGTCAGTAAAGTGACACCGGCTACACACAGCAGGACTAGAATATTCTGGCTGTTGTAATGTAGAGACTCTGAGGGGCGTAGAGTCAAAGCCTGTAGGTTGTACCGGACTTTTATGAAGGAAAAGCTCTGGGTTTACCAGTCGGTCTACGTTCTGAACCCTCACCTGTGGATCATGATCTCTGTGCAGAAAGAACAGGATCATGGACACAGTCGGCTGTTTCCTCTGCAGGGTGAGGAGCTCGGAGCAGAGCCTGAGGTGGTATCTTTCTGAATAAATGATAAAACATTAAATAAAATCCTGACTTTTTCAGTTCCCTGCGAGACGTTTCAGTCTTTGATGCTGAAAACTGTGGAAACTGTGTTTTAAATGAACCTGACACAGTTAAAAGCTAGTGATAAAAAAGGATTAAAATGTCCACAACCCTTCAGTTTCCTCTCCTGTGGGGAAAGATACAAGTTACCAGGCAGGTCCTGGAAACTTCCTGGAGTGTTTTTCATTGAACGACAGGAGGAGGTCATCATGAACACTGAGTAAAGACGTTGTTCAGACAGACAGACAGAGCACACACAGAGGAAAAAGCCTTTAATTAAAGTGTGCGATTAAATGTTTAATTTAATTTGAGGATGATTCACAGGGCGTCACCTCGGTCATCCTGAACTCTAACGTCAATTAAGACACAATAGAAGAGAGCAGAGGAGAGAGTAGAGACATGGACGTGTGGAGGATGAGGAGAAGAAAGAGGAGTGACCTGTTATCGCTCCGTCCTGCTTCGTGATGGATGACTGACAGAGTGAGGGCGAGCAAGATAGAGAGAGAATTAAAGATGGAGAGCGAGGTCAGGGAGTGCAGGGAACAGCAGCCTCAGAGGTCTGTTAGCAGCTCAGCTAACGTTAGCCTCAGTCCTGTCAGCTCACAGCTAACATGTCACATACGAGGGAGCTGAACAATGAAACACACTAATAACAATGACAATAATTCTTAATGCAGCAACATTACACAGAAACACAAAACTCTCAGGGTTTGACAGAGAGAGATTTTTCAGGGTGAATAATTTCCACTGTTTTGCAGGTAGTTTATCATCCTGTCACAAGTGATAACAGAAAAACAATACATTAAAGGCTGACTTCAGTATTTTTGAACCAGGTTCAGATTGTTATTCTAAGTGATTCCTACAGAGACAGAGCTTTTTATTAAAGAGTCAGATCCTTTTAGTTTAACCAGAAACATCACTATATATCACCACCAGACTCCACTGACAAAAACAGGGATTTAACCAGGAGCTGCTGGAATACCACTGCCTCCATCTGTTAGTGTGTCTGTGTTACTGGTGTGACTTTCAGTGGTGGAAGAAGTAATCAGATACTTAGTAGTAGGAAAAGTAAGTAAGTAAAAGTACCACACAATAAGACAAAAAACAAAGTGGTATTCCAGCAGCTCCTGTGTTCTGCTCGATTAAAATTCAGGCTTTTGTCAATGGAGTCTGGTGGTGATATATAGAGATGTTTCTGGTTAAACTGAAAGGATCTTACTCTTTAATAAAAGCTCTGTCTCTGTAGGAATCCTGTCATAATGTAGTGTAGTTGTTAAGTTTGTGTTTGACAAGAGGTAAAGCACCTGTCAAACAGCAGGTCAGACTGTAGCTGTTTATTTCACAGCTGAACTATTAATATCATCGTCAGAGCTTTATTATCAGAGCTGTTGGTGTATTATTAGCTCAGGTACAGTAACATGAAGCGAGTCCCTGCTGAGCGCTCACTTAGCAGCACTATTATCCCCTGTGCTGACTCGCCGCTGTGAATAATATTAGCTCGATTATTCACAGAGGAGTTGGTGAATGAGGAGGAAGTTTCATGATGATGACTTTGTAGCTGCATTTTAACTTTAACCTTCCTGTTCCTGTTTCTTCCTCCTCTCAGATGACCTCTTTGGAGCAGGTTGGCGAGGAGGTGGTCGGCCAGGCTCGGTGTCCATTTGAGTCTGGTCAGTCCAATGTCGGACTGTTTGCAGGTGAGCCAAACGTAAAATGACTGGATCAACATTTCTACCTGAAGTTGTTTTTTCTGCTGCTCTGTCATGTCTTCCCCCAGTGTAGAGACATATTATAATATTTATTAATTATGTCCCTGACACATGTTATAATCAAATTTCAGCGCGTAAACTACTCCAGCAAAACATACGTTTTTAGTAGCCATGACGATCTAAAGCGCGAAAAACTTCCCATTGAAAATGAACGGGAAGTTGTTGTGAAAATGTTCAAACCCACCCCTTTTTGGAACCACATTATTTCATCATACGTTCACATAGAAACATGGCTGAAACTTTAAACAGGTCACATGACCTGAGCCTGTTTCAGTTAAATCTTCATGTTGATAGCTGTTATAGTTTTAATGAAATCACAGTTTAAATTTTATGTTTTTTATTTTCCCGTGTCAGAGTTTATAATGGGTGTGTATTGTGCGGAATGTTCAGGGTTAGAGTGTGTGACATCATCACTCTAACTGTCACCTCTGAAAATTTTACCATAAAAATCTGATTCAAACCTCTTTTAATTCCCACAGTTTCCAACCTACACAGACACTTTCTATATGAAGACGTAGAGAAATGTGTCCTCTCTCACCCAGTGTGACTCCCATTGTCACATGACTCACAGATTGTGAATAAATCTCCTCCAAACACAGAGAGCGCTGACCCACAGTCCCATAGACTGCCATGTTAAACTGAGATGGAGGCTGTTTTAAAACTGTGACGGAGCCTAAACTGTAAACAGGACGTCCACATATAAAACATCAGAGTCTTCACTGAAACATGTTTCTGTCTCATCAGGAGGAGACTTCTACTCGGCCACCATGACGGACTTCCTGGCCAGTGACGCCGTCATCTACAGGAGCCTGGGAGATGGACGACCTGTCCTCAGGACCGTCAAGTACGACTCCAAGTGGCTACGAGGTAATTTATTTACATTTTTTAAAATTAAAACATGTGACACTTTATCACAAGCTGCAAGACGTTGAACTCACTCTCATAAATCATAACCTCACTTTTAAAGCGTTTGCACGGACTACCTTACGTTCTTATTTTTATGGCCTTATGGGGCGAGGCGCCTACTTACATTATTGAATTGCTCCATCCCCATACCACCGTCAGGCTCCCAGATTCCTCAGGCATTTGTGTTTTATGTTTATTATGTTTGCTTGTGTGTGTCTCCCTTTTAGTTTTTATGGCATTGGTTGGTTTTTAATTGATACCACTGCAGAGCACTTTGTGGTGCGCTGTACAAATACACTTTACTCATGATGTTACATGATGGAGTTTAAGCTGAGCTGGGAGGAAATGTGTCTCTTTCTGACAAATGTTTCCAAACAATAAATTGAATTTGATCAAAAAAAAAAATCGAATCGCCTCGTCAGCTTGCTTGGATTTTTGTAAAGTTTTCAGTTATTGTTGTTATGAAATTTGAAGACTGTCCTTGAACAGAGAGACAGGTTACAGCTTCAAATATGTGGAGATTAGTTTGGTTTTCTTCAGCTTTTACAGTAATAAATGACACAGTAATGTACCAGAAAACTCTGAGATGATTATCTGTGATTATGTTTGACATTTTACAGACTTAATAATTCAGTTATTATCATTTGTTTTAAAACATTTTAGGAGTTACTGAAGCATTCATCGAGTTAAAACTGTTACAGACTCAGATATTATATAGTATTACATATATTAATTCCATATAAACTCAGAGTTGGAACCAACAAGTTCAGATTATTTCTCTGTGGAGTTTTAAAGCGATTCAGGAGAACCAGTAAGTGAAGAAGGTCTGATGACATTTTATCACTCGATAACCAGCGGGACGTGTTGAACATCACGGACTGATGATGAGAGTGTATTACAGAGAAACAGGATGAGCAGAGTTTTACCTTGAAAATGGAGAAAATAGACAATGATATTCCTCCTCTGTTCCTCTGCAGAGCCTCATTTCCTGCACGCCATCGACTACGGCAACTACGTCTACTTTTTCCTCAGTGAGATCGCAGTGGAGTACACCACCCTGGGCAAGGTACGTCTGTCTGTGTGTGAATATTTAACTGTAAAGGTGAAGAGGTAGCTGAAACTGTATGGATATTTGTGTATGGACATTTTTCAAAATGTATATATAACTTTTAAAGAGGGAGAGAGGAAAAACCATCACCAATGCCTCACAGACGTTTTAAATTGTGGAGTTTGTTGGTAGAGATAATTAAAGGACAATGAACCTGGTGTTATTTTCTCATGTTGTTGGGTGTAAATGTTTTATAGAGTAAGAAGAGTAAGATCCTTTTAGTTTAACCAGAAACATCACCATATATCACTACCAGACTCCATTGACAAAAACAGGGATTTTACTGAGGAGAACACAGGAGCTGCTGGAATACCACTGCCTCAGTACAGGGTCTGAATACGATCGATCTGTGAAAACACAGTGGATTGAATTTCTTCTCTCGCTCCTCCCTCACTGATCCATCCCTCGCTCTCCTCCAGGTGGTGTTTTCTCGGGTCGCCCGGGTGTGTAAGAACGATAACGGTGGATCTCCCAGAGTCCTGGAGAGATACTGGACCTCCTTCCTCAAGGTGACTTCAAACTCTTGCCTCCGTCACAACTTTAACTTTAAGGATCTTTTGTTTGTTTGTTTTCTATCAGGACACGTCAGAGTGTGTTATTGTTCTATAACTACACACTCTGCTGTGTGTGTGTTGTGTTGTGTTCAGGCTCGTCTCAACTGTTCGGTTCCTGGAGATTCCTTCTTCTACTTCGACGTTCTTCAGTCTCTCACCAACGTGCTGCAGATCAACCAGAGACCTGCTGTGGTCGGGGTCTTCACCACTCAGGCCAACAGGTACACGCTGTTGGATATCTCAGGAACACCTCCAGGGGATTTCTTCAAATTTGCACAAATGTTCACTTGGACTTATAGATGAACTGATTAGATTTTAGTGGTCAAAGGTCGAAGGTCACTGCACAAAACATGTTTTTGGCCTTAACTAATTAACTGCAACTAGACAGTTTGGTCGGGTTACTTCCTAACAGGTTGCAGAGTTAAACTGTAGAAATGGTTATTCCCAACTCTGATTTTTTTTCTTTTGACTTGTTCAGAGAACCTTTTTTTTTAGTTTTTCATAGAAACAGCAAAGAGTATTAATTCTTTAGTTTATTGAAAGAAAACGAAAATGTGGAGGTAGAATAGTTTTCACTGAATCGCTGAATGATAGTTAGAGACAGAGTTTGTGTTTTTGTCTCAGTATTTGTGGATTAGAATAATCACTTTGTTCCAGGTTCATCTCTGCGAATAAGAACTAATGTCAAACCTCGATTGTGATGATGTTTTTTGAACAGTAAAGTCTTTTTTGTGTGTGTCAGGGCATATTGGGAAAGTTTGTCCTACAAATGAAAGTCACTCTGCAAAAACTTAGCTCTGAAAAACAAGAAGAAAAGGCAGAAATATCAGAGAAACATTTACCTCATTTTATTGCTGAGTTTTTGCAGCAGCTTTATAATTCTGCTAATTCTAGTTTCAAGAATTAAGTTACAAAACCTCAGCTCTAATAACTTATTAAGATAATTAATGACAAAAAGGCTTGAAACAAGTGAAATACTCCTACATAACAAAAAGAAATATAATGTCAGACAAAAAACAGTGTCAGTGTGGAGAAGTCTGTCCTCTCTCCATCTTTTTCCACTGAACTCTCTGTATCTGTTTACACAGTCAGGTTTATATAATATTTGAGTTTACTTTGTGATTCTGCTCTGAGGCTGAGGTTTCATCACTTTTCAAAATTTTTCATTTTAAAGTTTTCAGGTTTTTTGGGGATCTTGGGATGAAGTTTGTTTTGGTTTAGTTTCAGTTCAGTTTCATGAGTTTGGACATGGATAAATGTCCTCAGAACCTTCTTTGTTTTTGTGTTTTCATCTACCTGGTCTCAGAGGGACAGGTTTATTTGTAGTATGTTGAACGTGAATCTCTCCGTCTGTCTTCCTCTGCAGTATCCCCGGCTCTGCAGTTTGTGCTTTCTACATGGACGACATAGAGAAAGTCTTCAACGGGAAGTTTAAGGAACAGCGGACCAGTGACTCATCCTGGACTCCGGTACCTGACGAGCAGGTTCCCAGACCGAGGTGAGACACCAGACAGAGCATTATCTAAACCCAGGATTATTTGAAACCAGAATTACATTTAGGCATTGACGCTTTTTTTTTTCAGACCTGGTATGTGTGCTGGTGACGGTCCAGCTGCAGAGTACAAGTCGTCGGTTCAGTTTCCAGATGAGACGCTGACGTTCATCAAGTCGTATCCTCTGATGGACGAAGCTGTTCCCTCCGTCAATGACCGGCCCTGCTTCACCAGGACCTCCAGCAGGTAATAAACACACATACACATGGAAATAATATGTGTGGAATCCCAACAGTAACTAAGGGTTGGGTTGGACTCCCCCCAAGCATGCAGGGAAAAAAGGTGACTGAAAGGCCTTAAAGATGGGGTTGACATTAGGGATGCAAATGCAGGATTGTTAAAATCCTGGCTTGAACCTGGCTCAACCTTTGATGCCAATGCGTTGTCTGTAGCTCCTGCTGGGGGATCCCAAGGCATTCCCAGGCCAGATGAGACATATTTTCCCTCCAGTAAGTTCTGGGTCTACCCTGAGGTCTCCTCTGGAATCCGTGGAAATCTTCCAAAGGAAGTCGCCCAGGAGGCATCCTGACCAGATACCCAAACCACCTGAACTGGCTCTGAGAATCACCTCCTTACTGTGGTGGAGGGGTTTTAGGTGCCCCTGGGAACGTTTGAGCTGTTTTGTTGGGGGCCCTGGTAGGGTCTCCCAAATTGGTGCTGAGGAATGGTCCAGATTAAGAACGATTCAAAGCAAAGTCACTGCTCCATGGATCCACTACCTGCGGGGACAGGCGGTGGGGTTAGGGTTAGGGTTAGCCACTGTCTCAAAAGTCTCAGGAGTCAAATTGATTAGTGAGGTGAGTATGGTTTTCGTCTCTAACGCTGCTCTATGCGCTCATATGACATGCAAACGCATGGTTTTCATGAAACTCATTAAACTCCGTAATCACTGATTCAATTTTCATGAAACTAATACATGTCTCTGCTGCATTGTGACATTTAGTGCGACTTTTATTTACCTGTTTCTAACTGAGTGATTTGTGTAGAATGATAATTTTCACTTTTTTCAGATAATTAAATCAGCATTTACCAAACACAGTGATTTACAACATGCAACAGTAAAATTATCTTCAGTCTCTAGACTGTTGTCAAATGTCAGAAAATTAAGAAAAAAAATCTCTTTTTATCAAAATGTCGCCATTTAGCTGCCACTCATATCCCAATGACTCAGCTTCAGCCATAGGTAGTTTTAATCAATAACCACCAAACACTGTTGTCAGGTTGAAATGAGAGAAAGAAGGAAGTGGAGGATGTGAGCTCCTCCCCGAGGAGGTGAGGTTTGAAGTTACGGCAGCTCTGAGAGTCAGTGAATCCACCGTCATGACCTGAAGCTGTGAGGATAATCATCGGTATCAGCTCTGATTAGTTGTCGGCTCACAGGAAGTCCTCCCTCCCTCTCTCCCTCTGAGTCTGTGTCGGTGCTCCGAAAATCTCTGACCTTTTTAATCTGCGTCTGCAGGTTTCAAATGAGTTTCTGATGGATTCTAATTACCAGACGGGAATGGGGGAATGAGATGCTTAATTCCACATTTGAATTAGCCTCCGCTCTGGAAAGGCCTGAGCTGACCCAGATAATGATGATGTCCAGCGGACAGAACAGATCCTCCACTCTGTTATATAATCTGAGTGTGGGACAGTCAGAGCTCTCTGAGGTACATGGAGAACTGAAAATTATGTTTGTTTGTTTTTTAAGGGAGCCCATTTAACCTCCACATACATCATATACTCCTGGAGGTTATTGTCCGCCTACATTTTTTAGCTTCTCATTTTCAGGGAGAGGGAAAGTGATGGCCTCACTTGTGCCTGGGACCACATGATCTCAGGTAGGGCTGGGCGATATGGCGAAAAAATATGATCACAATTTTTTGCCCAATTTCTCTGATAGGATCTTCTATGTAGAGGAGCAGATTAGTCAGCAGTTTGTTAGCTGTTAGCCCTGCTAGGACTTAGTGTGGACGGACAAACAGCATCTTCATCCTCTCTGTTTGGTCGCTGGGATGAAAGCTTTTCAACTAATTGTAAAGATTTGTTGTGTTTCCATATTTGTTGGTATCGACCGGCAACATGTTTTTCAGGCCATCTTCATCTGGGCTTCGTCACATTTAAGGAAACCAAACCACTTCCATATAATCGATGTGCTGTGACCTTTCTTATCAACAGTTTTGTGTTTGGAGGATAACGTGAGTTCTTCACTTCTATGCCTTTCAATTATCAATTAATCAAAGCTCCGCTTTCTTCCTCCCAGGTCCAAGCTGACCCAGATTGTGGTGGATGTCTCGGCTGGTCCCTACAAAGACCGGACGGTGATGTTCCTGGGCTCAGACGACGGTCGAGTCCTGAAAGTTTTGGCCAGCACGCATCCCAACGACAGCTTCGGATCCAAGCTGCTGGAGGACATTGACGTTTACAACCCGTCCAAGTGAGACTCACATCAGATGTTTATGATGTTGATCATGACTTGCCTCAGCCCTGATGTCAAGCACCAGTCTTTAGCACTCAAGATGAAGGAAACTGGTCTTTTTTCAGCTTTTTTGAAGATGTTTCATGAGTTCTAAAGGTTGGTTGGGGAGTCCCAGGTATTTAACCTTTGATAGAGGTGGTCCTGAGAGTTGTTGACCAACCCTCTCATGTCATGTGAGTCGTTTGGATCACATGGGTCAAGGTGTGACTGGGGGTTAAATCGCCTGGGAATAGATCAAGACTGTGTTATAGGTGGCTGATAGTTAGATTCCCCAGTCAGCTTTTAGAACCGATGAGGCCTTTCAAATTAGAGATGAAATGTCTTCAAAGAACCTAAAAGAAGTCCAGTCACCGTCAGCTCTATCACTAAAGACTGCCTTGACCTGGAGGACTGAGAACCTACATAAAACCTATAATCTGCTTCCTGTCTGTGTGTCCAGATGTAACGTTCAGGGTCAGGAGGACAGGAGAGTTCTGGGACTGGAGCTGGATAAGGACCACCACGCTTTGTTTGTTGCCTTCACCAGCTGTGTCATCAGAGTACCGCTCAGCCGCTGCACCCAACACGGAGCCTGTAAAAAGTAAGAAAACTGCAATAAAACCTGCTCATTAACCTGAGGTTTTACAGGTCTTATCCTGATTAAAACGACCTGTTTTTACTTCCCGGGACTCGGTCAGATTTACTGTTTCTGAGCCGGATGTAAAGCTGAACCTTCAGCAGGAAAAACTCGAGGTTTCTGAAACGTAGCAGCACAGAATTCAGCCAAACACTGGTAATTAGTTAATTCTGGAAAACATCCAAAAATCAGAATTAAGCAAATCAAAATCTGGATTCTAATTTGGAAACATAATCAATATTGTAGCAGCGATTGTGAGCCGAGGGAAATGGGGATGCCGAGTCTGAATAGTTAAATATGAACAAAAAGAGCTTATTTATAGACGTCATTAGACTGAACAGAGTCGAGCTTGGCGCCTAAATTAGAGCTCATTCATCACTGGAGAGCGTGCACGTGCACGTGCACACACACTCACAGAGTGGCTTATCAGACTCATTTTAATTACGGAGCTGGGTGAATGAACGCCTGTCGATGTGATGTGGTAACACAGCTGCAGACGTACAGAGAGGTTTCCACCAGCTGTGTCTCCATCATACATGGGACAACATCCCAAAGATGTTCGCCTCAGAAGACGTATCACTCTGTTTCCGACTGGACTCAAGGACCTGATCTGACTGCTGTGAGACTCCCTCACTTCAACACTGACCTGAGACCTGAAAACAAAATCAAGTCTAAAGTTTCAATATCAAATGTTCATCATTCAGAGACCTGAAAGACTTGAAACATCTTGCAGCAGTGATGACTAAAGAAATGACCAGTGACTTTTCAGGAAAGACTAGAAGCTTTTAAATTGACCTGGACCCGGTTTAAGGCCTGAACAATTAACTTGGACTTGATTCAAATGACGCTGAGGCTCGACTTGAGATGTGTCAGATTTTTGTTTTATTGATTTCCACAATTTGAACCGCTGCCACCATCTTTCAAGATTAAGTAAACATTTATAGTCTGACATCACCAACAAACTCTTTTTCTTTGTTTATGCACAAACACACAAAAAGCTGTCACACAAACTCAGTGTCTAACACACACACACACACACACACACACACACACACACCTGTCGTGTCAGCCGTGTCAGGTAGCTGCTGCAAATGGAGGAAGCTGAAACAATGGCTGCCGCCGTCTCTGTTGGCATCACACACACACACACACACACACACACACACACTTCACATGCCAAACACACACAGTTCACAGTCAGGCCAGCCAAAACAGCTGTGTGTGTGTGTGTGTGTGTGTGTGTGTGTGTGTGTGTGTGTGTGTGTGTCACAGCAACTGATACAGCAGAATAACTCTGTATCCCTTCCTCTCTCTCTCTTCTCTCCTTTGTCTCTTTGTCTGTTTCCTCCATCTTTTTCTTTTCCTCTCAGTCTTGACTTCCCTCTCTCTCTCTGCTGACTCTCTCTCCTCCTCTCTCTCTCTCTCTGATGATTTAACCCTCTTCTTTTTCTCCTTCAGTGTCTCAATCTGTTTCTTTCTCCTCTCTTTTTTCTCTCATCCTTCATCTCTCCATCACTGTGTTATTCTTTCCATTTATCCTTTTGGTTTTCTCTCACTTCTTTTTCATTTTCCATTTTCACCTTGTAAATCCAGACTAAAGAAGGTCTTATATCTACCCACATCATGGCGGTGCGTCTGAGGGTTAAATTAGCTCCTATGTTATCAGAGATCTCAGCTGTTAAACTCCAGGTTCAACATAATCCATTGATCCAAGTGTGTGGAGGAAAATCCAACCATACGCAGGAAACTTCAGCCAGTAAACAAGACAACAAATGACCTGGCTTCATTAAACCTGATAACCAGGTGGATATCAACTCGTTAAGTCAACCCAGGATTTCAGGAGATGTTCATTAGAGCAACATCAGAACCACGAGTAAAGTTTGATTTGATGAGAAGAAACACTGACACCTGCAGGTTAATTTAATTAAAGCGACGTCCATGAAATTTAACAAGGTGAAATGTAAACAACGTGATCACATGACTAGGACAGAAAAGAAACACTAGAAATAATTTCCAATGAATAAAGTATTTGTCACGTTATTGTAAACTCTTGTCAGGATCCTGCAGGAATGATGACTCTAGGTCTCCAGTGATCTGATTGGTCTATAGATTGATCCTCTGAAGTTCACCTGCCATGGAGCAGGTCAGCTGTTCAGCATCAGTTACTATGGTGATTTACCTGAACCCTGAAAACCCAGAGTTAAACCTGTCTATTGAACCATGAACAAGGCATTCATTTTAATTCTAACATCAGTCAGTGATGTTCCCTGACGTGTAGCGTCCGTCACCTTCACTGTAGATTTGAAGAGGGAGCGAGGGGAGAGCAAAGGATGATGGTCTCTGTAGTTCTCATTTCCCCTTGCAGCTGGAACAAAACTACAGTTTTACCCAGAGGACCTGTCGTTTTTTACCGTCCAGGTCCACGACAGGATCCAGACACTTTGTTATCATGATATCATGAAATTGATGACACTGTTACATCCCTATTAAGCTCGTTACAGTGAAGTGTTGGAGTGTTGGCTGCTGGGAAACCCTGTGTTTTAGTGTTGTGGCTCATCAGTGTGTTTTATATGAATAAATATAAGATAATATCTCTGTGTTTCTGTTCTCTCTCCAGAGCCTGTTTGGCTTCTCGTGACCCATACTGCATCTGGCTTCGGACCGGGAGTTGTGCCAACATGGCGCCGGGTTTCAAGTACGTGTCACTTTCTTAACTTCTCTCTTTCTTTCTGTCACTCTTTCTCCCTCTCTTATCTCTCTCTCTCTCTTTCCTCTGAGCCGTCGTCATAAGTCTGACAGCTAATAAAGCTGCGACGGCTCAACTCATATATCTGCTGTGGCGAGCGAAGGGTCATATATCTGAGAGATGTAAATCCGTGATGCCTTTCACACTCGCAGCCAAAGTAAAAGGATGGATGTGGAAATGTAATGGGAACAAATGTTAAAATGGATGTCAGCTGGAATGTACTGCGAGCACTTTGTTGGTATAAATCTATAAGTTATAAAACTTGAGGTTGAGTTTGTTCTCTGAGTTCAGCAAACACCCAGGAGTTTGTCCTGGTTCAGAAAAAAACATCCAGAACTTCATGATTTACCCTTTAAAGCAGAGTTTTTCCACCTTATCTGACAGTATCTTAAACACCCATTGGTCATTTTACCAGCTCCACCGGGTTGGACCTTCATTCCCTTCATTCTTCATCAGTTTGAGGTGAGTTTTGCTTCATGACATGGAGCATTATCCTGCTGGAAGTAGCCTGTGGCCATACAGGGATGAACATGGTCAGCAGCCACTGGACTGTGGCATTCAAACATGATTGGTTGGTGTTAAGAAAACATTCCCCCCAACATCCGTCAGACCAGGCTATTCAATTCAATTCAATTCAATTTTATTTATATAGCGCCATATCACAACAACAGTCATCTCAAGGCACTTTTCATATAGAGCAGGTCTAGACCATACTCTTTAAAATAGGTATTTACAGAGAGAGACCCAACAAATCCCACCAAGAGCAAGCACTAGGCGACAGTGGCAAGGAAAAACTTCCTTTTAAGAGGCAGAAACCTCGAGCAGAACCGGACTCAGGGTGGGCGGCCATCTGCCTCGACCGGTTGGGTTAAGAAGGAGAGAGAGGGGGAGAGGGGGGAGAGGGGGTAGGGAATAGCGAAAGAAGAACATAGCATAACACAGGTTCCATATCAGATGTAAGATGAGGCCAGTAATACAGCAGTAGTAGTGATAGTAGTGATAATTAAAGTATTAACTGCTAACACAGCAATACAACTAATAGCAGTATAAGTAATTTCTAATTCTAGCAGCAGGTGTTGAGTGGAGTTGTAGGAGCAGCAGGAGACTTGTCATCACAGATCAGACTCTACAGCTCCAGAGGAAGAAATACCTGCAGAAAGAGACAGAAGAGGAGAGAGAGACGGAAGAGCACAATACTACAGGAAAGGGGAGATACTGAGTTAGTAACATGTAACATGGGATATGAATCCATATCGTGGAGAGAGGGGGAGAGAGGGAGAGAGAGAGAGAGAGAGAGAGAGAGAGAGAGAGAGAGAGAGGAGCTCAGTGCATCATGGGAGATCTCCCAGCAGTCTAGGCCTATAGCAGCATAACTAAGGGATGGTTCAAGCCTGAGCCAACCCTAACTATAAGCTTTATCAAAGAGGAAAGTTTTAAGCCTACTCTTAAAGGTACAGAGGGTGTCTGCCTCCCGGACCGAAACTGGGAGAAGGTTCCACAGTAGAGGAGCCTGATAACTGAAGGCTCTGCCTCCCATTCTACTCCTGGAAACTCTGGGAACCACCAGTAAACCAGCATTTTGGGAGCGCAGAGTCCTGGTGGGATTGTAGGGGACTATGAGATCTTTAAGGTAAGATGGAGCCTGACCATTAAGGGCTTTGTATGTGAGGAGGAGGATTTTGAATTCTACTCTAGATTTGACTGGGAGCCAATGTAGAGAGGCTAACACAGGAGAAATATGGTCTCTTTTCCTAGTTCCTGTCAGTAGTCGTGCTGCAGCATTTTGAATCAGCTGCAGAGTCTTTAGAGACTTGTTGGGGCAGCCTGATAATAATGAATTACAGTAGTCCAGCCTAGAAGTAACAAATGCATGGACTAGTTTTTCTGCATCTTTTTGGGACAGAAAATGTCTAATTTTGGAGATGTTACGCAGATGAAAAAAGGCAGTCCTAGAAATTTGTTTTATGTGTGAGTTAAAGGACAAATCCTGATCAAAGGTGACTCCCAGATTCTTTACAGTGGAGCTGGGAGCCAGGGCAATGCCGTCTAGTGGAGCTACATCATTAGAAAGTTTGTTTCTGATGTGTTCAGGACCAATTATAATGATTTCAGTTTTATCTGAGTTTAGTAGTAAGAAGTTGCTTGTCATCCAGATTTTAATGTCCCTAAGACAAGCTTGGAGTTTGGCTAGATGATTGGTTTCATTAGGTTCCATTGACAGATAAAGCTGTGTATCATCTGCATAACAATGGAAATTTATGGAGTGTTTCCTGATAATATTGCCCAAGGGAAGCATATACAGAGTGAAGAGGATTGGTCCAAGCACTGACCCTTCACTTCTCCACCAGATTAGCTCTGGTTCTCGAACTGGTTCAAGATTCTTGGAACCTTGGTTCTATCCAGAGAACTGGCCCATGGTTCCTCCATGTTAGAGCAGTAATCAGTGATCCAATCAGTGGATCTCATTGAGTACCTGCAAGTGTTTGTTCATTTATTCCAGCAGATCTCTGCAGCTCTTTGTTTCCTTCAGTTTCTCACGTGACGTTTTTTGGTTCCAGCAGGGAACTGATTTTTCAGCCTCTGAATCGATTTATTTCTGGTCGAAATGCTCCAAATGTTTCAAATCTAGCTTCGTGGAAAAGAGATACCAGGTCTTCTATTGTTCAGTTTTGGTTTAATCTGCAGATCTGCTGCTCATTAGATGGTTTTTGGACTTGATGTGAAAATCACAGACTTGTTTTCTGAGACATTTAAACGACCACGACAGTTTGATCACATTTCTTCCTCATGCTGATGTTTGCTCTGAACCTCTGGATGTCTTGTACATCATTTCAGACACTCCGTAACATGTTTGGTATCTACTGTGGAAACTTTGGGATCTCCACTGAAATTGATGATAATCCGATGATCTGTGAGTTTGAACAAACAACATGGGTTTGTCCAGAGGAAATCCTTTATTGGAGGATGTAGTTTTTCTACAAAAATCCCAACTGCAGATGAATGAATCAGATTATTTTCTGTCCAAAAACACTGCAGTGTTGAGTGTTCTCATTATACTTAAGATCCAGAGAATGATGATCAGGGTCAATGATCAGGAGTTATGTCGTTTTTAGCCGCTTCATAAATAATGTTTGATATTTAAAGCCAATTGTTGACTCTGCTCATCAGAACAAACAGGAAGTGTCTTTGTGTTTACCTGCTGGAGGTTTTACAACATCAGGTCAGATCAGATGAACCTTTTATCATCACCTGGAAAATAAGAATCTCCAGAGTCGTGTGTGGCTCAGAGAGACAGTTTGAGAGCATGGCAGACGGCCGGCGTGCCGAGCGTTCGTGCTCAGCTGGTCCTCGATGGCTGATGTGTGCCGCTGATCTGCAGATCACACAGCCGACGTCCCTCCTGTGTGTCACTACAGGTGACACACTTCGTTTCAGACCGGGTGGCAGATGCTGCAGCAGCCGAGCAGGGATGTGGAGAGAGTCTGAGGGCTCTCTGTGAGCAGCAAAATGTCTGCACGCTGACACAAAGAGACTCGTGTTCAAGGACAAATGTTCATCGTGCTGCTTTCCAAACATCTTCAGGGTCATTTAACTCTACATCAGACTATTAGAGAGTGAAGTAATGCTGCTGCCTGCTGCTCATTTTGTTTGATAGAAACTTTCCTGCAGCACTTTCCTGAGATCTAGCTCCGACCACATTCAGTCTGACCTGCTGTTCACTCAGTTTGAAGGCTTTTCTGAAGGGGTGGAAATGAGGGATGAGGTTTTCTTAATGATTTCCTCAGTTTACTTACAAACACAGAATAATCCTGTAGGTTATCGACTCCCTCTGATCCATGAACAGCAGACTACATGATCATGGTCCTGAACTGATCGAGTTGATAGAAAGTTTAAATATTTATTCGGCAGGTGCTCAGAGGTTTTCCTGCAAACTTATAAGGTGAAAAAGACGGCCAGATAATGAAAGCACAAAATGACCTGATCACAGAACATCCATCTGGTTTCAAGGCAGCGATATAAACTATTTTTTCACTGTGTTCATAGTTTAAAATATTGATTCTTCTGTTAACTCTTGTGTAATTATGGTTCCACGCTGCCGACAGCTGTGACCAGAGGCTTCATGTTTTCATGTCATCCATCTCATTCTTCTGAACATGACAGCTCAGGAACACCTTGAGGGAATTTCTTCAAATTTGGCACAAATGTTCACTTGGACTCAAGGATGAACTGATTAGAATTTGATGGTCAAAAATCAAGGTCAGGGTCACTGTGACGTCTTAAAACATGCAGCTGGACTGGTTGGCGGAGGCGTACAACCAGGATTCTGCTGGTTCGATGGTTTCAGCTCCTCTGTTGGTTTTACCCTCATAGTCTCAGGGACAGTTGTTGTTGTTATTGGTTTTTCTCACTAAATGTGTCTGAAGGATGACAGGTGAGGTGATGTTGGACTGATGTGTCACTCTGGATCAGTTGAAATCCCACTAATGTCCAGATGTGGACTGAGTATGTGGGATGCAAGCAATCAAAGCTGACT
This sequence comes from Lates calcarifer, assembly GCF_001640805.2. Lineage (NCBI taxonomy): Eukaryota > Metazoa > Chordata > Actinopteri > Centropomidae > Lates > Lates calcarifer. Next base: position 22,675,065 of record NC_066835.1, on the reverse strand, counting down.
GAGCACCTGAAATGACTCTTCCCACCTCACTATTTTAAAGTCTTATCTCACCATAATGCACAAATAGGCTCCTGACAGTCACTCATAATGTCTAAGAATACTGAATATGCTCTGCGTAGAGTGAAGAACAGATATAATCTGTGATACTCGGACCAATTCCATCTTATTTTCGCTTTTAGTCTTTCATTTTAAACACTCTAATACTCTATGATACATCCTCTGATGCTCTCCGCCTTTTCATCTGCGCTCACAGAACAGATCAGAACATAAACGTTCTCATGCAGCCGATGTGGTTAGTTAGTCTCTGCTGCAGCCTCAGTGAAGCTGTCGACCTGCAGGAGCTTATAACCGATGATATTTACAGATGAGGAGGCTGCAGACGCTCCACAGCTCTCCCAGGATTAAAACAAGTCCTCCCCCGAGAGACAAATATGAATATAATATCACTTCGATTTGCAGGGGAGCGGAGGAATGGCAGAATAACCCACGCTCAGCCGCAGATCGATTGTCATGAAGTGTTGTGGAGTGGGCGCGAGCTACCTGACACTTTGGAGTTATTGATCGGAAGGTGGCGCGAGGGAACACATTTGATTTCACAAGCTACTGGCTGTAGTGTGTGTGTGTGTGTGTGTGTGTGTCTGCTGCTAAAATCTCATCTTGTCTCGACGTATTGATGGACTCGGGCACAGAAACTCGGGGGATTTCATCTTCAGGCTCGACTCTTGTGTCTTGAATTTAGAGCCTAACTGAAAACATTTGGGAGTTTAAAGAAGCACTTACAGGAGTGTTTCTGCAGAGGCAGAGTTAAGACCAGACACTTCAGACAACAACATTGTTTTCACAGACACTGGTCAATTTTGAGCTGTTTTGTCAAATAGATTGGAGAGATTTGAGGCTATTCTGCTTCCATAAAATCTCTCCTTTCAGACTAATGGAAAATCCACATTTAGGGTTCATTTTACTACAGTTTGTCTGTTTGTGTGTGTAGAGTTCTACTAAATTCACCAAAAGTTAGACAACATGCAACATCATGATCAGTGCATTTAATTTCATTTAATCATTGGGCAGATGCTTGGTGACTTATGTAAAGCTCCAGAGGAGCAGGAGACCTTGAAGTAAGAACTAAGAACTAGATCTGTTCAAGCAGACAAAGAACAGGAGATCAGGTAAAGAGATGAGTCTTGAAGATGCTGTTGAAGGCAGAGAGGGATGCTCCTGCTCTGATAGTATTTGGGAACTGGTCTGGGAACAGTGTGGACTGAGAACGCTTTGTGTGCAGATGGCGATCCTTGGACTCTTCAGGCATGATGAACAAACAGCCTTGGAGGGCAAAACATAAAAACTGCCTGTGATGAAGCATAAAAGGAGGCGTTCTTCAGATCCATGGATGTGAACGTTCAAAGAACGTCTGCTGTGCTCACCACATGGAAAGGCGACACCTTGAGGAATCTGTTGAGTCCCCTCAAGTTGAGAACAGGATGATATCTGCTTGTCTTTTTCTTTATGAGAAAATAAGTAGAACCTTCTGGGATCTACTGGTTCGATTACACCCTTAATCAGGAGGGCAGAAGGCTCAGGATTTTGCCGGGTCGCCAATAATGGTCAGTCTGACCTGATCGGAGGCCAGAGGCTACTGTGGAAACCGCCCAGGGGTCTGAAGCGTGAACATCCCAGTAACTGAGTTACTTCTGGTAAAAATAATCAATGCCCAGCCTTGAGGTCTCAGTTCCTGGCCCCCTGAACCTTGGATATCTACCCCCCCCCCCCCTTCTTAACCCAACCGGTCGAGGCAGATGGCCGCCCACCCTGAGTCCGGTTCTGCTCGAGGTTTCTGCCTCTTAAAAGGAAGTTTTTCCTTGCCACTGTCGCCTAGTGCTTGCTCTTGGTGGGATTTGTTGGGTCTCTCTCTGTAAATACCTATTTTAAAGAGTATGGTCTAGACCTGCTCTATATGAAAAGTGCCTTGAGATGACTGTTGTTGTGATACGGCGCTATATAAATAAAAAAAATTGAAATTAATTGAATTGGATACCCTTGGACACCTCCAGCGCTGCTGGGCCAAACAGCTTCCCCTGGTTTTATCAGGACACTACAGTTTAATCTGAAGGATTATAATCTCGGGATCAGTAATTCAGTCGTTTTGAGTTAAACTGATGTGAGTGTGCTGTTGCTCTCCCACAGCTTCAGTGTGTGTCTTCAGATTTTCAGCTCTTGTTTTATAAATCGAGTCTGCGTCTGTGCTTTGAGACTTCCATCAGATGTGAACCCAATCAGTGTCAAACACAAATATTCCAGCAGGCATACATAATCCCTCCATTGATCTGCGCTCAGTCTGAATGTGATGTTCTCGTCGGCTGACAGCTCTTTATATTCGCCTGTCTCCTCTTGATGTGTCTCTTCACATCGATCGATAGCTCGCAGAGCCTCGGGGGGGTCGTGTGTCTTTTTCTATAACAGAGCAACTTTTCATACTCTGCAGATCTTTGGGGGGGAGGGAGGGGGGCGAGAGTCAGACGAGTTGTGTGACTGGTTAAAGTTAAAGCTGGTTAACAGGAAGCTAACCAGGACATTTTAATAACTTTAACTGATGGTGGAGGAGCAGTTCTCCCTGTGACGACAGTGTTATGAGTTTGTTATGGAGGGAAGGGGAGGACATTTGTCAGGCTGAGAGGATAAAAGTAAGAAAGGAAGGAAGAAGAAATAAAGAAAGATGAAAAGAAAGGGAGAAAAGAGTCATTTTAGGCTCAAAAAGGTGAAAATAAACACCTGTCACATCCTAAAATACTGTGTCTTGCTGCAACAGTTTGTGTCTAATAATAAAGTGCTGGCAGAGATTTATAAACTCTGTCTCTACAGCGTCGACTGAGGAAACCAGAGTCCAAAATAGACAAAGCTATTGTTGCTATAATTATCTGTGTTGCACGACCTTTAACTCGCTGTTAGAACCCAGCAGTGGAGGGAAAGGAAAGGAACTAAAACAAAAACTAAAACTAGAGTTTATTGCATGACATAAACCTCGGCTAGCTCACCTGCTCTACTCCTACCTGTCCAAACCCAAAACACTGCTTCTGGTTTTTCTTTACAAACTCATCTCTCTCTGTGGCCCAGTCTCCAGTTTCTCAGGAAGTGAGATGTGCAGGATCTTAAAGGGAAACTATTATCCTCACTTCCAACTCTATATTTTTATTCTGGGACTCCACCAGACATGCAGAAAAAAAAGTCCTTATTTATCTCAGACTGTCTGTTCTGCAGCACCTCAGTTCAGCCTCTGACTGAAACAGACAGAATTAACTCAGACCTCTTTAAAAACCAACTCATCCTCTTACTGGTGCAGAAACTGTAAAAGTATTAAATAAAACATAATCCATCTGTACGTGTTGGAGCCTGAATCTCGTCTTTCAGTCACAGTCACATTTTAACAGTTGTACATGCAGGGAAGCATTAAAATTGTGACTGAAGTTGGACACGTCTGCTGTCAGAAAACAAAGCTAACACTGATGACAAAATGTTTCTCTGCTGTCATCAAACGACAGAAAGGAAAACCTACACCATCGGTTATTCATTATATTTCTGTGATATTACTAATGTAGACTGTTTGGGAGAAGGAGCTCGGAGGAGATGATCACATGAAGGAATCTTTTGACCGTAAAAAAAAACCTGTTGGAAACTGTTGGAGCTTCTGTCTCAGAGGGACCGTTGCTGAAACTTTAGCAACACACATCACATGTATGATGGAGAATAAGGAAAAACAGAATAGGTCCTGTGTAAACTATTCTTCAAGTCAGCAGTAAAGTGTTCACGCGAACATTAAAGCAGGTTTTTCTCTCTGGAGTATTTCCTGCTGTTCATACTGGACGCTGACAGATCCTTTCCTGAAGTGATTTCAGGCTACGTCCACGCTAGTTTTAAAACTCATCACTGTTGCTATGGTTACGCCTGGTGTCCACACGACCCTGAGAGAATTGAGCTCCTAATACGCTGTTGGACCTGTTTTAGTTTGAAAACTCTGAGGTTGTGTTTTAGTCTGAATGGACCAAAACAAAGACGCAGACGTCCATGTTCACTTCCTGATTGGGTCTCATCAGTCACACCGTATCCTTCTCTGATTGGTCACACTCCGATCACGTGAACCATTTCAGCCTTGAGCACCTGTGGCTTGTTAATTATCTGATACGGAGCTGAAATCATCGTCTGGATGGAGATGGTTTTAGTTTTAAAATCCAAAGTCCTGAAGTAGAGTTCATCAAATCAAGTGAAGATCTTCCAAAGTGACAGTCTGCCGAGTACAAACTTCCCTCTTTGCTGCAGTCGAAGGACAGGAACACAAAGAGATAGTTTCTGTGTCATTTTGATGGCTCACAGTCGGTTTGGAAAGTCCTGCTGCGGTGAGATGAACTTCAGTATTTCTAAAATCCTGGCTACAGCTCTGAAAATCAGCCTTTTCTTCCTCCTCTCTTCTGTCCATGTGGAGAGTTTGATGATTGAGGAGCAGAAGATGAGTTTTGTTCTGGTCGTCTTCATTTACTTCTGAAGCACCACGTCTCAGTTCAGCAGGAAAACTGTTAAAAAAGGAAGCGAGGCGCTGCCGAAATACTGTTTTCTCCTAACGTCAGAAAATCACAGAGACAGGAAACAATAATATCTACGGCGACGGCAGCCCTCAAAAGACACACAAGTGGCATTTTTAATACAAACAAGAGCAGAGCGCAGCCGGAGCAGAGAAGAGCTGCTGGAAGATTAAAATGGACAGGATGAGCCGGTGGAGATAAAAAGAGACGAGGGAGAGGAAACGGAGAGGGAGGCAAAGATGTGATGCAAGAGGTGGAAAGGAAGAAGAAGCAGAGCGACGATGAGAGACGGAGAATCACAAAAAAAGGAGAGATATCTGTGTCAGAGAGAGAAAAGGAAGAGGAAGTAAAACAGGAAGACACACAGTCAGTCAGTTTATTCTCCTGTTTCTCTGCCTCGATCAGAGCTGAAGTCTGAGTCGGCTCCGACTATTTACTTTTCCAAATACTATAATTAACCTGCTGATAGTTACTAATCAGGACTAAACTCAAAGATTGTCATTAGTTCTGCAGGGGTTTGATCATAAAGTTAAGTATTGGAGCCACATGAAAAGTCAGTTCATCCTGAGAGAACATGAATGTTTCATCATCATCTGGTCATCTAAAATTCACATTTCGGTGTTTATTTTACTGAACTTTGTTTGCCTAGTTTTTTACTAAATTCATCAAAGGTTCATTACAGGTATCATTGTAAATCTTGTCTCTCCTGTCAAATCCGAATATTCCTTTATAAATCATCCACAACATCATTAGATTAGAGAAGAAATCTTCACCTCTGCAGCTCTTACAGTCACCACACTCCCCACTTTTATTCCTGTCTATATTCTGAAGGTTTGTTCATGCATCATTCACAGCCTGATATAAAGAACATTTTATTCCTAAAAACATGGACTCTGTAATTTCTGTCTGGAATTATGCACAGCAAATATTTAATTAGATAATGCCTCATTTGCATAGTTAAACTTTGGAAAAGTTGTAATACAAAAAGTTCATAGTTAAAAGTTCTACCTTGTTTCCCCTGTAGTGTCGTGCCAGATGAAATCAGTCAGACAGTGCGAAGGCTAAAGGTCAAACTGCAGGAGGATGATATTACAGTGACTGCAGAGTGATGATTGTGTGAGAGAGAAAAGCGAGGAAAGAGGAAAAACTAGTCCATGCAAGGAGATGGAAAGGATTTATATGGGAGAGAGTTATTGGAGGGAGCCGAGCAGAAAGATTTGAGAGAAGAGAAAAAGATTCAGAGGTGGGAAGACGACGACGTGAGTCACCTCCCTAAGGAGAGAGAAAAATCTCTCTCTGCTGTTCCTGGTCCTTTTTTACAAACTAAAACCACCACACTGATCCACTAGAAACTGTGTCAGAGATCAGTGTAATTCATTAGCAGACATCATTGCCTTTAATAAACATCATCACGTCTAATAACTGGTCTGAGAACCAGTGTTTGTTACGTCCCAGAGGCTGATGGGAGAGCAGTCAGTGTTTGTCCTGTGTGCTCTGCACTGAAGTGGAGCAAAGTTTGACCAAGTTTGGTGATTATCCTCTATTAGTGTCAGTGAAGATCACATCACAGCTGCACAAGTCTTAGCAGGCCCTGTTAACATCAAACCCTCAGACACAATACAGTCCAGCACTGAGGCCCAGTCCTGGATCTTCAGCATCCTCAGCAGGGACGCAGCAGAGGGTAGATGAGGTCCAACACCGGCTGTACTAACCTGTCGTAAATCACTGGCTTCAGACCAACGAATGTTCCTGTTCATGAAGACGTCTGAGAGATAAAGTCATCAGCATATTATTCCCATGGGTTTTTCATGTTAACGTCCCCGACAACCTCTGTAGTCTCATTTAGACACTCGTTAGCAACCGCCTTTTTTAAGACACGTAAAAGCTTCAAACATCAGGAGTGGGGGATTTACTGACCCATTTTATGTCTGAGAATAAAACCTGAAAATGTCTTGAGCTTGTGTTAAAACCACAGACCTTATTTCAAACATTTAACCAGAAACACACTGACAACAGGAAGAGCTAACATGCTAACACGCTAACATGCTAACTGACTTCCTGGTTTTAGGATCAGTCCTGTACCAGCTGTATGGATAGACAAGGTTTTATGTGCAGTATGAGTCCAAAACGACAAAATCGTCTCTTTAACTTGAACTTCTTTCAGCTGCCACCTCAGCTTCTTTCAGTTGTTCAGCTTTCAGTATAACAGAATTTACCATAAGTGACAAAATCATGTTGAAAGTTTTAAACAAACTTCTTGGGGCTCAGCAGAATCTTTAACAAACGAGTAACCAGACTGGCCGTACTGGGCCTTTTCAGGAGCTAATCAAACTAAAATTTAGTCTCCAGCAAATAACCCAAGTGTAGAAAAGCAGCAGAGCCTGACCCCAGTGCAGCTGATCGAAGCATAAATACAGAACATTTTGTAAAGGCAGAGATTATTATTCAGAGCTTCACTGAAGTGAGTTTAGCTTCTCAAACTTCTGCAGTAAGTGGAGGGTTTCCTCCAGGGAGACACAGAGAGGAGGATGGAAAAAGTTGGAGAGGAAAAACTTTAACTGAAGAGAGAAAAAGGAGAAAGAGAGAGAGAGAGAGAGGTGGAGGAGGGAGATACAAATAGAGAATGAAGGAGAGATGGAAAGAGAGGAGAGGGAGGAAGGAGAGGAAAGAAAGAAGAGGGACAAACAGACAGGGTCCACAGGAGACGAACACCAGATGGACTTGGTTGTTGTGGCAGCAAGGCAGCCGTTTCCCTGGAGACCGCCTCTGTGTGTGTGTGTGTGTGTGTGTGTGTGTGTGCGCGCGTGTGTGTGTCAGAGACGATGTGTGTTTGTGAGTGTTGACCACACACTCACACACACACACACACACACACACACACACAGGCAGATAAAGTGACAAAATGGTGCAGGTGAAAAACGACAAATCTCCTCCATCAGTGACGGAAGTTGACAGAGTTAGAGTGAAAAATAATTTTTCTTTTTCCTTTATTCAACCAGGTAAAAGTCTCACTGAGATTAAAATCTCTTTGTTGTGAGAGACCTGGTCAAGAGGGCAAAGAAAGAAAGAAAGAAAGAAAGAAAGAAAGGAAAGAAATATCGAGACCCAGAAACAGGCACAGTTCTTAAAGTTAATAATTATTGTGGTTTTCTTGAGCTTTTAGAGATGGTGACCTCGTGAATTTTGTGGGACTTACTGTTTTCATTGTTAATAAAACTAGCTCAGCTTGTTTTTAGGTTAGGATTACTTCCATTTTGATGGTTCAGGAGGTTCTCCTCCTCTCAAAAACGAACAGACCAGCTGATTAAAATCACTGAATAAAACAGTTTCAGGTTAAAAATCGATGTTTCTTTGTGATGTTTCTTGGACGTGGAGAGCGGTTGTTTGCTCAGATTGTTTCTCTGATTACAGAAGATCCAGACGTCTGAGGACGAAAATCCTTCAACTGGTTTAAGATCAGAGTTAGAACTTCAGAAAACGTGACGGAGACTTGAAAGAAAGAGAAAGTAGTTGACAGAAAATGTTTTAATGTCCGGCTAATGGAAAATACTGCACCTTATATATTTCAGGTGTTTTGAGGTTCAGGAACCGTTGTCATTGTAGTAGTTCTGGTGTTAAGCAGGATGTGTTGTTTTCCTTGGTCTCTCAGGTTAATGCACCTATTTTCCATCCATGTATTCAGACACACATCAGCACCTCCATTCAAATTAACAGGCCATTTTCTCTCTGTGTCTCATTATAACAGCTATTATTCCTCCATCATCCTCACCCAGCCCAAACCTCTTCCCTTCATGACTTTAATAACTTCACCAAATCACACCTGTGTGGGTGTTAAACGTCCGCCGCCATCTCATTGGACCTTCAGGACTGAGTTTATGACTGTTACTGGTGCAGAGATATCGCCGCTGTCAGGTTTTAACTCATCCGAACAGCTGTCTGGTGCCTCGAGAGCCGAGTTCACCGAGAGCAAACGGGAAATTAAGTGCTTCGCTCCTCCATGCCTCAGTGTTGTAAGACTTAATCATGGTATGCTCAGTTGTTTATACAAATCAGCCTTTTGTCCCTCAGCAGGGTCGAAACTATTGAAAATAAAGAAGTTATATGTCTGTGGACTCATTTTAGCCTTGACTTTAATCTCCCATCTGCATCTTCACCAACAGTTTAAAGACTTGAATGATATGACTGTTTTATGGTGAGCTGTCTTTTGGTGTGAGTCTGAGTCAAGTCTCAAGTCATTTGATTCAAGCTTCAAGTGATTATATTCAGAATTAGTTCTAGATAATCATAAGAGAGAAATCCACATCAAGTCTTAGTTCATTCAAGACAAATCCAAGTCAAGTCTGTGGTCATTGGATCCAAGTCTCAAGATGTCTCAGATAAGTTTAAATAAAAATGTCAAGTCACAGGTCATTTGATTCAAGTCCAGTTCATGTTTTAAGTAGTTCGGGACAAGTCTCAATCAAATCTTAGCTCATTCAAGTCAAGTCTCAAGTCATTTGACTCAAGTCTCAAGGCAAGTGTTAAGTTATTCAAGACAAGTCTTAGGTCAAGTCTAAATACACTTGATTCAGGTCAAGTCTGAAATCATTTAAGTCTCAAATCATTTAATGCAAGTCCAAATCATGCCTCAAGTTTTTTAGGCCCCAAAAAACTTTGGTTTTGAATCCAGTTGTTTTTAAGTAATTTGAGGCAAGTATGAGTCAAGTCATTCAAGATGAGTCCAAAACAAGTCTTTAGTCATTTGAGTCTAGTCCACATCAAGACTCATCAAGAGTTCATCCTAATCAAGTTTTAAGTGTTTTACAGCAAGTCTTCAGTCAAGTTTTAAGTCACTTGACACAAGTTTTAGGTCAAATCTTCAGTTTTAAGTAATTTAAGTGTTAAGTCTCAAGTCAAGTTTCAAGTCATTCAAGACAAGTTTTAAGTCAAGTCTAAACACGTTTTACTGAAGTCTGAGTCAAGTCTTAGGTCATTCAAGATAGACACAACAAGTCTTTTCAATTTAAAAGACTTCAGTGATAAATTTAATGACGTCTTTGACTCTGCCGTCGATGTTAGACTGATCTATACACTGAGCCTTTTTCATCAGTCTTTCAGAGACAGTTTCTAAGGCTGTTTATTCAGAGCTGACATTACACCAGAACAAACTGTTTATTGAAACCCATATGTCATCAGCACAAATGCATCATGGGAGTGTGCAGAAATGGTAAACGTTCTGTCTTTAACTGAAATTTCCTGCAGCCATTTATACATCCTAATTGCCTTTCACAGCCTTTGAAACCTGTTCACGCCTCCATTGTAGAGCTTCACTGTTGAGAACATGAAAATACAATTCAGCAACAACAGCATCTGATAACTTGGCTGTATTTTATAACCCACTGAGTCTATTTCCGTCCCCTCCTCCGAGTCGCTTCCCTGCTCGATGAACGAGGCGTTTAGGTGCCCAAGAGGGTTCGGGATTTATAGCCGTTCGCCGTCGCAACAACCTCCTCCTGTTCTCTCTCTTTTTCTCCTCACTTACAGCTCAGCCCACGCTGGTGAAAATGTAGCTCGAGATGGAGGAAAGATGGTGATGGAGAGAGAATGAGTGATAAGGGAGATAAATATTGAGTGACTGTGGGGGCGGAGGAGTTAGCAAATAAGTGAGGTGGAGGAGAGGTAAATATAGAGTGAGAGAGGAGAGGAAAGCATAATAATTTCATAATAAATCCAAACATGTCAAGTTCATTAAATGTGATCGAAATGTTCCACAGCTCTTCTTCTGTTGCATAATTCATTTATCTGTTATTGGATTATGGGATTAGTATTTATACTGGGAGAGAAAAGTCTGGGAGATGATAACAGTCGTTTGCTAAAGTGCAAAAAGAAAATGTACATGGTAAAAAGTATGTGGACACCAGAACATTTATTCCCTGACCCTTCTCCAACATTGGTGATAAGGTCTGGTTCACAGTGTTTCAGTCCATCCCAGTGGCATTGGATGGGGGTTGAGGTCAGGGCAGCTGTGTCATTCACAGGGTTGGTGGTTTGATCCTCAGCTCCTCCTGTCCATGTTGATGTGCCCTTGGGCACGACTCTGAACCCCTGTCCCCAGCGATCAGGCCAGAACCTTCCAGTGTAGCTCGCTGCCATCAGTGTCTGCGTGATTGGTCTTCCTCAAACTGTTTCCCCAAAATAACTTTTTCCTGTACTCAATAATTAAAATAATAACATCTGTAAAGCGACGCAAATTCCCTAAAATGTGTTTCATAATTAAATCTATTTGATCCATTTAAACTTGGAAAGTCTAGACGAGCCGTGTCATTAAATGATTTTATCTTATTCATGTGTGTGGGGAGGCAGCAGAAGTGAACAAACCCTCACCACCACCATCACCCCTCCATGACAGAGAGGTTTTCACCCCACCCTCAAGCATCAACCATAAACACTTTTGATTTCCCTCAACACATCTTACAAACTACCTCTGACAGACCATAAACTGGCCCTTCCTCTAAAGTTGCAGTTGTCTCAGTGTGGAGCTTCCTCTTTGTGTTTCCTTGCTGAGCCACGGTGGAGCAGACACATGGAGGTTTATCGCAGGAATAAAACACAAACAAACTGTACTCGAAAACATGCACACAACTCCTTTTATACTACCCTGGATGTTTGCATAGGCGGATGTGTCCACCTGAGTTTAACGGCCAGTTTGGTCTGCGTGGTCGTAAACTTTTGATTGCAGCATCACACCACTGCATCTGCTAAAGTGTTAAAAGAAAACGAGAGTGAGAGAAGTGAGCTGCGAATGAGATATTAGTACAGACAGATGGAGGCAGAGTGTGAAGAGAGAAATGAATTTTGAAGGAATGGAGGAGGCGAAACAGAAAGCAGACAAATGAATGGAAAAGAGGAGAGAGGGAGAAAGTATGGGCAGGTGAAGACTAACAGTGAAGTCTTTTTTTTCACTTTCATTAAACAAGAACAAAAAGTTAGAATAAATGTTTTCTTCAGTCACTCGGTCACTCAGGTGGAATTTTTTTTTTTTTTGCCAATACAAACAGAACATGATAAACAGAGCTGGAAACACGTTGTGCCAAGTAAATAAGGACGTGGGCTCAGTGTGATCAGAATGATGAATGGTTCTGTCTCGGAGCACAGCAGCTGGAAAACAAAGTACCTTTTCATCCTCTCAAATGTTTCTGGGAAAATATCTGTTCACCTCCAGAAACATCACGCCTCCAACTTCAACTTCCTGATGATGGTTTATAACTATAGGTTGGTTGATTGGAGCGTTGCCAAATGTTCCCCCTTTTGTTTTTGTCTCTGGATGAAAAAAAATGAGTCATGGACGACTCTGGCTGACTTTGAAAAAAAAAATAGAACTTTGCCAGAACTACTTAATATAATTGTTGAAAGACTTTTGATTTTGCTGGTGGGTGTTTTAGAGATTATGTTCCATCTGTCAAAAACTGAGTGAGTGCAAGTGGCAGATTTACATGAAATTAACTGGATCATATTTGGAAATACATGCTCATACCTACAACATAAAAACGACCTCTTTGAATGTTTTCGCAATTTGAGACTTTCTGGTTCTATTTTGCGATACTGTATCAAAGATACTATTGGTGTGCCAATCTCCTGTTCCTCCAGTAGGTGGCAGTAATGCACCTGTAAGATGATTTTCCAACAGCCATTAAAACCCTGAAAAATAATAATAATAATAATAATAATAATAATAATAAGAAGAAGAAGAAGAAGAAGAAGAAGAAGAAGGTACTCATGACAACAGTAAGTGACTCTTTTACATTACCAACAAACAGGGAAAAGTATGAATGTATGGTTCTTTCATATGTTTGACGCCAGAACAGCTACCGCTATTAATTTGTGTCAGATTATGCAAATGACTGAATGTTACACAATTCATTTTAGCTTGTTTCTGTGGATAAGCTAACTGTTAATGTATAACTGTGTGTTCAGTATTATTAAACGTTTAAGCTAACAGTTTCTGCATTTGCTTTAAAAAGTTGATGATGACTCTCAGGTTGGTTGTTTGTCGTCCAAAACAAGATAAAGTAAAGATTTAAAGTTTTTCTGTCGTTCAGGCTGTTCGGTGTAGACAAAAATCTATCTTCTGAAATAAAAGGGTTTCGTACTTAAACAGCAAAGACTCTGTTTGTATGATTTAATCTTGTATGAAATTAGTTTATGTACTATGACTGTAACAATTCTAACAGTTTTTTCTCTGTTTTGTAAAAACCACAGAAGGAATAAAGCATGTTTGTATGTTTTAAGTTAACTGAGGTTATGATAGTGTTGGTGCAGTAGTTATGCTGCAGGAAGACAACATCTCCTCTTCTCTCTCTTTTAGTGGAGTCCAGCATTGTACATGGCTGCAAAGAGGGAGCTGAAAGAGTTAAAAGTCACATGTGTTTTCAGCCAGTGTGGAGCTGCCCCATCCTCTGAAGATGGAGGAAGAGGAACTGGCAGAGGCTGCACAGCTGTGGGTTGAGGAACCATGTGAAAACCTGGATGAACATGAGGGGGAATCAGATTTTGGGCCATTCAAATTTATATTTTTTAGATTCAATGGAAATAAATTGTAAGAATCCGGAACTACAACTGTCTCCACCTGAGTTAATACTGTCAGGATATTATGTTCACTTCAAGCTAAACATTGTATTGGAAATGTCTGGAAGAACTCTGAGGCACCTACAGTTGGTTGAAAGTCTTCTAACTCCTTAGACATAAAAACTTTTTTTTCACTGTTGAAGATGTGGAGGTTTGTGAGGAAATTATAGAAAGCCAGGGGTATTTGGCAGTACTGTGAATACCAACAACTAATGACTGTGAATACAAGTAGTAGCAGTGCTGTTGTTGTGATGTGCTGTGTTTGCTGAATAAAGAGCAACAGACCATTTGATTATTTTTTGCTTAATGTTTTTTATTTGTTTATTTAAGCACTTAATTCACTTAGATTATACCATTAGAATACAGAGCTAAGTCAGTGTGAAGAATAAAAAACAAAAATACACAAGGGAAGCTAAAATGAAAAAGCAAAGTAAGGTAATGTGCATAAACAGTATAGTACAGTCTAGAAGTTAAATGATAGAGTAGCAGCACAGTATATGTAGAGTCGAGTGGAAACATCTACTGTAACAGCACACAACAGAATAGTGTGTGTAACCTGATAAATATTATATATATAACATACTACATTAAAAGAATTGATGGTTTTCACATTATTTAATATAATCGATGACAAAATCGCGCACACCGGAAGTGCTTATACGATTTTATTTTGTATTTCTTCGTGCATTTCCTGTCCCGACCTGAGAGCCGAGCCTGCACCGGAAGCAATAGTCAGGCTCGTGACGTCAGCGAAAGACAGCTCAGACCAGGAAGTGATCAGTGAGTCGTCACGGGCTCTCATCATGCCGGTGGCTTGTGTTGTTTACAGTTTCTGTAGAAGCGTTTCTCGAGTCCCACACAGAGGTGTTGTTTTTAAGGAGGAAATGCAAGAAACTGACCGAAAAACGCCTGGAGATGGATTTACAAGCCTTCACGGAGTCGGGCAGGTCTCGTGCAGTCACTGCCTCGTCACAGGTAAGTTCTGTGTCTGTGTTTATGTTGCTGTTTATTTTATTCCAGTTTGTAGTTATTAAGTTAGTGTTTTCTCTTTGCTGTGTCGGAGCTTGTTTCCCTGTAACGGGACAACAAAACACAGTTTGCTAACTGCGGCTAACTACCAAGTATTTAGCACCGGGGTGCGGATAGCATTGATAGCTAACGCTGGCTAGTGTTGCGTTCAGCGGTGAGGTTAGCCTTAATTGCTAATGTTCGCTAACGACCAAGTAGTTAACACCGCTGTGAGGTTAGCGTTGATTGCTAACTCTTGCTAACAACATAGTGTTTAATTCAGCGGTGAGGTTAGCATTGATAGCTAATGTTCACTAACGACCTAACGAAGTATTTAGCACCGCTGTGAAGGTTAGCATTGATAGCTAATGCTGGCTAACCTCCAAGTATTTAGCACCGCTGTGTGATTAGCTTTAGGCTGGATATTCTACAGACATTTACTCTGGATCCAGCGACGTGTTCTGACTTAGTTTCACCCAGTTTTGCTGTTGAGCCACTGAGTATCAAAACACGGAAGCTACTGAAAAACGGCAAGTATCTTTTATTAAAACAGTAATTTAAAATATCAAAACAAATGTGTTACATGAGACTAATTCAGTCCACGTTTATAATATGAGCTAGTTAGCATGACGGTATTGAAACTCTCAGCCAACACTGGGTGAAACAGTATGAAGCCGCTGGATCTGGAGTGAACACCTGTAAACACTAACTGAACTAACTCCATCGCAGTGGCCTATAGGGTGTTCATGTGTCTCTGTACACTCAATTGTGTTATAAACAGAGAGCACTTTGTTTTGTAGCTTACAGATATTCCTCATTCAGTTTAATGCATCTCTGGTGTGTGTGAGCGGCGCAGAGCTGTATGGATATTTGTTTTCTTCCGTTGGCAGTTACAGGATCAGAATCAGTAAAACCACTGAAGAGTAGAAACTCATTGCTCTGTTATTTTCCTCTGTCAGGTGTCTAAACGTTGTATAACCAGCACCATCATTTATTAGTAGTGTTTGTTAGTTTGATGTGTTTACATCGTCTGTGTTGTCCTCATAATGTCTGAGGGACGCAGCCGTCACTAATGCTAACGCAGCTCCTCGGGGAGTGAAGCCCGTGGTTTTCTAATACTAATGACCAAACCTGTGTCAACACATTACTGAGTTTGGAAGCAGCAGTAACTCTAACCCTACGGTCGGAAGTAGTTTGATTTTACGAGGTGATGTTGGTCGGACGATTTAGCTAAGCCAGCTAACGTATGCTAACATATGCTTATGAGAGTTGACAGCTGTCATTAGCATGTGTTAGCTCTCTCTCTGAGGTTTCCGGGTCAGATTACTCCAATGCTCAGCATCAGGTTTAAGTTTATAAGTGAAGGGTAAAACACAGGCGCAGGGTCAACGGTCACTACTCACATCCTTCATATGACTGAGCTGTACTCAGTGATCCACTCAGAGCTCCTAATATCAGCGCGAAATATTCACATGTCTCTTTGTTTACAGCGATGGATGCACACGTGAAGCATGAGAAGCTGATGGGTCTGGACCAGAGGACTGAACCCTGTGTGGAAACTGGTCTCTGGCTGAATCCTCGCCACACATGAGAGCCTGGTCTGATGGGACTGTGACGGAGCAGGGATTTCTGAGATAAAGGTACATTACACTTTATTTTTAATAAGTCAAAAAGATGTTTGACATATACAACCATTCAATATGTCAGGTAAGAATAAAACACCTGCTTTTATTTAAGAACAGTGGATTAAATCAATTAAATCAAACGATCGTCTTCAGTCTGTTGACATCTTATTTTCTCTGTGAAGACAGACGCTTCATCTGAGCTGGAGACAAGAGATTCTGCCTTATCAGCGGTGGAGATGATGTGACACCAGACAGGCGCCATGTTTGCTGCTTCGCCTCAAGGTACAGCTGAGTGTTAAACCTAAAGCTGCTGCAGATCAGCACTGGAACTTATCAACTTACAAGTTTTAATGAATCAGTTTCTACAATGTAGCTTCAACAAATATAAAAGCTTTTAATTTGATTATCATACTGGGAATCTTGTGTAGGATTTAGGACACAAGTTAGGATTTAGTTAATGCTTTCAGTACCATGTAATATAGAAAAACCAAGTCAGTTTTCAATGAGAAAGTATTTCTTCTTAATACAATGGCTTTTATAATATTAAATTGCAATTTGCTTAATATCAAAGCAGAGGAACGGACTTATTCCTCAAGGAAAAGTCAGTTATGTTTAAAACAAAGATTAAAAATCCAACTGAAAAGTTTAATGATCAAACAGCAAAGATAATCACAGACATTTAACCACTAGGAGCTTCATTCTCTCATTTATAATCCAGTGTACTGTAGATGTCCTTTACTTTTCTTCTTTTGACAGTTTGAACTTAAGTTCCCAGAAACCCTCTGTGCTTTTATTTTGATGTTTTTGAAGTTGCTGATGTTTTTTCTCTCCACAGGACTCAGACTGCAGCTTGTGAAGAAGAGACAGAGACATGAAGACATTTCCACAAGGTCAGTGTTAGTTTATTGTTTTCAGTCTGTTGGACACTTTTAAATCTGTTGTCTGGAACAAACATCAACAAATTATAACTGCTGTATCTTGATGTAGCTGTAAACATAAGACAAACCAGAGTAAAACCTGTTAAATATCAGTGACTGTAAAAAATAAGACAAATCTCAGTAAAACCTTTTAAATACACTTAGATGATAAAATTAATTTTTAATGCTTCCTTTTACAATTTTGTGAAATAGAAACACAATTGGCTCAATTGCTCAATTAAAGTATGATTAAGTATGATATTAGTTTAACAGTAAGAAATTTAAGTGATTTTGTTCCACACATTTAACAAACCACAGCAAAGACAATGACAGAAGTTTTGATGACACAGAAGTGCTTTGTTTTACTCTCCCATCTAACGTGATGTAGTTATGGGCAGATTTTCCACAGACTAACATGTCTTAATAAAGCATCTGTAAGAACATTTAACTGCCAATTATTAGTAGTTAATTATTATTACAAATGCTCAATCAAGACATGTTAGTCTGTGGAAAACCTGCTCATAACTACATCACAGATGGGAGAATGAAACAAAATATTTTCCTGTGGTCAAACACAGGTGGAGACTGAAAGTGTCTCCATCTTAACAATGAGAGACCAACACTGTTTACAGCAGTAAGATGGTGGAGGTCCTCTGTCTGCTGTAATTAACAGCTTCATAAGTCTGTTGTTTTCTCTCGCCCACTTCAGGTCCGGACCTCCAGCTGCTGCCGTCTCCTCGTCCTGCAGAGACAGAACACATTATTCACAGAGACTGATCAATTAATCTGTTTTTTTTCAATTCAGTACTGTCCTTAGTCCTTTTAGTTTGTTTTTGTAAGAACTACAGTCACTACTGTTCGTGTGTTCATTGTAAGAAATTAATCAATTGTCCAATAAAGTTTCAAGACATTTTTTCATGATCTTTTCTTTTATAAGAAATTAAAATATTTATATTGCAATATAATTTATAATATATACATTAATACTTCACCTTTAATGACTCTACTTGTTTCTGTGAATTCACCTGAAAAACACAGAACATTAAGACCAGGTTTTTTCCGAAATACATTACGGGTTAGGGTTAGGGTTGTGATTTGCTGTTAGGGTTAGGGTTAGGGTTGTGATTTGCTGTTAGGGTTAGGGTTAGGGTTGTGATTTGCTGTTAGGGTTAGGGTTAGGGTTGTGATTTCTTGTTAGGGTTAGGGTTGTGATTTGCTGTTAGGGTTAGGGTTAGGCTTAGGGTTGTGATTTGCTGTTAGGGTTAGGGTTGTGATTTGCTGTTAGGGTTAGGGTTAAGGGTTAGGGTTAGGGTTGTGATTTGCTGTTAGGGTTAGGGTTAGGGTTAGGGTTGTGATTTGCTGTTAGGGTTAGGGTTAGGGTTGTGATTTGCTGTTAGGGTTAGGGTTAGGGTTAGGGTTGTGATTTGCTGTTAGGGTTAGGGTTAGGGGTTAGGGTTAGGGTTGTGATTTGCTGTTAGGGTTAGGGTTAGG